>NC_068989.1:37586965-37613306 GCF_001194135.2 Octopus bimaculoides | reverse complement strand
AGAGAGAGAGAGAGAGAGAGAGAGAGAGAGAGAGAGAGAGAGAGAGAGAGAGAGAGAAAGAGAGAGAGAGAAAGAGAGAGAGAGAAAGAGAGAGAGAAAGAGAGAGAGAGAAAGAGAGAGAGATTGTGCGTTGATGTATGTGTGGGGGCAGAGAGAGTAAGTGACTGTGTTCACCAAAAATAAAAATGTAAATTTTTTTTTCTTAAACACGTGATATAGTCTTCAAATTTAGGATATTTTTGAAAGATACTATATTTTGTAATCAGATTATATATACTTTCTCACACAACAATTAAAATATATTTTGAATCATTTATTTATTTTAAATCGTTCATCTTTCTCTTCCCCTCTCTCTCACACACACATTACTTTAGGCGCGAAAGAGTTTTGTTTTTATTTTACGCCGAGGAAAAAAGTGTTTTGTTGAGAATACATTTATTTAACAACAAACAAACAAAGGCGTAGGTAACAATTTGTCAGTGAATTACACAATATAAACGGGTAAAATTTCCGAGGCTCCACCACACCCCACCCCGTTTTTCGGACCGCAAAAAGGGTTTTGTAGCATATTAGGAGGCCAGGGTAGTTGATTCCACGCAAAAAATCCGATATTTGTTTCTTAGTGAAAATCGTGCGAGTGTAAATCTAAAAATTTACCAACCATTTTTCCATTCATTCCTGTTTATGAAATTCTCTGTACGTAATTTTGCTTTCTCGGTGGTTGAGGCAAATGATGACTGGCAAAGAAACAGTGCCCTAATGATGACATTGGATACAATGACCTGACCTACAATAATGCGCTGATAGAAATCGAGGATTCCCTGCTCAAAATAGGTGGGGCGATGTTGAACACATTCGTTTTGCCATCCTCATTGCGACAGGATGTTAACACACTCCCACCAAAGTTACTTCTGGAGTTGTCGTATGACGCTGATGGCCTTGCGGAGTACCTGAGAGTAAATGAATCGAAATTGCTCCCTGTTCAGAGGCTGGTGTACGAAACCGTCGCCAGTGCCGTTGAAAAACTGGCGGGCGGCATTTTTTTCCTCGATGCTCCTGGAGGTACCGGCAAATCTTTTGTAACACAATTAATACTTGCTAAGATTCGTCGCGAGAAACAAATTGCTCTAGCCGTTGCTTCCTCGGGAATCGCTGCTATGTTATTGCCGTGAGGTAGGACGGCGCACTTAGCATTCAAGCTGCTTTTAGACTTGGTGAGGGCCGAGGTTCCTACTTGCAACATTGGAAAAAATTCAGAGGAAGCTGAAGTTCTTAGACAGTGCTGTCTCATTGTATGGGACGTATGCACAATGACTAATAAGGGTGCCCTTGAGGCACTGGACCGGTCACTGAAATGTATCAGGGATTCTACAGCTTCTATGGGTAGTATAACTGTATTGCTTTCAGGAGATTTTCAGCAAACCCTTCCTGTCATCCCTAAAGGGAGCCGGGCTGATTAAATGCGTGCATGCCTTAAGTCATCTACGTTGTGGCCCCAGGTTAAGACCTTAAGCTTAAGCACAAACATGCGTGTGCACTTGCTTAGTGATAGCACGTCAGCAGCATTTACTGAAGACATTTTAGCCCTTGGAGAAGGCAAGGTCCCTAGGAATGATAGGGGCGCCATATCCATCTCTGAACTGTGCAACACCGTGGACAACCCTTCCGATCTTTTGGAAACAGTTCCCCAACCTGGAAAGTAACTATGCAGACATCAATTGGCTCAGTGAAAGAACCATCCTGGCCCCCCATAAACGTAGCTGTCAGTGCTATCAACGACCATTTCATAAGTCGAATTCCGGGTCATAAGTCGAATTCTACAAATCGATTGACCGGATCTCTGATCCCCAAAACATTGTCAATTACCCTATCGAGTTTCTCAACTCATTGAAGCCAGCAGGGCTTCCACCTCACATTCTTAGGCTAAGGGTTGGATGCCCAATTATGCTAATCAGAAACTTCCTTCCGTCAAAATAGTGCAACGGGACCCGCTTAGTAATCAAGTCCCTGACGCCCCACTTGATTGAGGCCACCATTGTTATAGGGTGCGGGAGGGGTGAATATATTTTCATTTCAAGGATGCAGCTTTATCCCTCGGGGTCAGAAATGCCGTTTAACCTCCGCAGATCGCAGCTCCCGGTGAGAACATGCTTCGCCATTTCCATCAACAAATCCCAAAGCCAAACACTATTGGCGGCAGGCATGTATTTGGGGTTTTCCATTCAATCAGGATAAAAATTGATAAACCGATTCCTTATGGGATTTCCCAACCAAATTGCCTGCAACCCATTTTCAGTCAACCGTTTACCAATTTCAACGGATTTCGCTCAAATTTGTAATGATAAAAGGTGTTCAATCTATGACCATCCTGTTTATTATGATGCATATTGTATCATAATGTATTTTTCCTTCTAGAATGTAATTTGGGAAGGTTTTAGCAGCTATTTCTAGCAGGTTCATCTATCACGTTACAGGCTTTGTAGCCGTTTTATAAATAAAAGCTATGCATATTTATGTATAAGTTTCGTTGCTGATAGACATCTAGCTTTTCGTTTTTCTTTTTATTTGGTATTTAAAGATTCAATTTTTAATACATAAACAAACACATTTCGTTTAAAATTCTATACTCTACAGATCATTAACTCGGTAACATTATTGGAAATTGTACTATCTATTACGTTGTTTGTGCAATTTAGGAGGAGGAGAGATATGCAGAAAGATATCCAAATGAGAAAGAGAGTAGGAGTGAGAAAGAGAGAGAGAGAGAGAGAGAGAGAGAGAGAGAGAGAGAAAGAAAGAGAGAGAGAGATAGAGAGAGAGAGAGAAACAGACACGCAAACAGACAAAGAAAATGAGGGAGAAGGGGAAAGCGGGTACGGAAGGGACAGAGAGTAAGATACGAAGGAAGACAAAAAAAAATCCTTTATTCTACAGGTTTGTCTTATTTCCTGTATGCATTTTGCTTGAAAAACCAAACAGATAAATAATCTAATAAAAAAAAAATGGATATGATACGGACGATAAACTTAATTGTTGTTGTTGCGATGGTAGTGGTGGTGTCGATGGTGGTGACGGTGGTGGTGATGGCGGTTATGTAGACCTAAATCAATCTTGATTGAGCAAACCGACCTATGGCACCTAAGTCGTCAGTGGAACGACTAGGATTCTCTCGGTTAGTTGGATGTCGTACTTAACTTTTATTTCAACTAATATTTTTTTAATTTTAGGATGGCGAGCTGGTAGAATCAGAAACAGAAAGAGAACTAGATATATTTTATAAAATAAATGCAATAAATCTTACAATAAATCTATTCATGTTACATATTGTTGTCGACGTTTCACGTGGAAATCGCGTCCCTACTGGAAAGAAATTGTTAAAAAGCTATGGAAAATGAAGGAAAAGTTCAGATACAGTGCTTAAGAAGGTTGTACCGTAACCACGGTACTCTGGAGTCGTATCTCCAACAATTGTGGTGAAGCACTTTGAAGAAGTGTCTTGTATCACAACCTAAGATTGACTAATATCTTCTGAAAGAAATTTGGTTAATGGAAACTATGAGGAAGACAAGCGTATATATACGAGAGGGCACCCAAAGGAAATTGAATTCTGCAATATTATTTTATTCACTTAGTTTTACATGTGTACATTTTTATCGCCTTCAAAGTATTCTCCATTTGAAGCAATGCATCGGTCCAGACGCATTTTCCACTGTTCGAAGCAGTCCTACAACTCTTGCAACTCTAACGCCTCCGAAAAGTAACACTGACAATAACGTGACGGGCTGGGGGATTTTTTCATCGTGGTAACACATGCTGAGAGGGGTGAGGCTACAATACCAGTCCAAAACCGGTCCACGTGAGTCCAAATACTAGAAAATATACATATAGCTGGATGCTATATTGGTATGTTGAATGATTTTCTTAACCCGTATGCTCGCAGACGGTTGATTTCTGTAGTTATTGTCTGTTATTTTCGGCGGTTTAAACTGTTATTTCCAGAAGGCAGACATACTCAGAAGGTCCTTTGGTTAATATAAATTTTAATCCTTCAGCTATTTAATGGCTTTTTGGGGCCTGCAATCGCCTATATTATTAATTCTGTCATTATCAATTTAATTATTCTAGCCGAGATAATAATTGAGTTAATGATATCTTTGGAAAATATGACTGAGCACCGCTGATGTATATTTTATATAATACCATTGTTCAATGTTATGTGAGGCAAAATCTTAGCAATAGATCGTTTTTTTTATTTATCTATTTATATTACTGCCGATGCTCGTCTTTCTCAGAATATCTATAGTTTCATAGAAGCTAACTGAAAACCAACTACATACAAAAGACCAATTGTGCTTTTAACATCATTCGCTTATCTGGCATATCCAACCATCAAACATATGGGTACCTTTGTTGCTATCCTGTATGTTTAGTTGTTTGAATGTCCTTTTAGTATCTCAGAACCTACTGGGACAAAAAATCGAAGAATTATTATTACTGGTGTAACCATGATATTCTGGTGATTTGATGAGTTAGAATTCTTTATTTGCATTAATTTGTGAATGAATAGTTGTACTGTAAAATGCTGAGTACACATACATATTAACGTAAACATGTACCCACATTTTCTTCCATACTGAAATTCTTACTACACGAAAAAGTTTGCAAAACGGCTGTAATCCTATGAAAGTTATGTGGTTAAATAAATATATAGTCATACGTGGTTAAATAAATATATATTCATACTTCCTGATTTTATGCTTTTACAATTTATTTTATCACGATTTATCAAATTATCCGGCTAAGTTAAGATTTTAAAATGTTGGTTTTGGTTTCCAAAATTTTGAAAACTATTTGGTCAGATTTTACAAGTATTGCGTTTTGATGATGCTAGTGAAAAACGAAAAAAGAAAAGTGATGATAAAATGGAGCCCATAAGAGAAGTATTTGAAATGTGGATTCAGAATTTGCAAGATGGATATGTTCCAAGTTCATACATGACAGCTGATAAACATACCCATTCCGGGTATATATTCCTTCAAAACCAGGGAAATATGGAGTTAAAATTTGGGCAATATGCGACAGTGAAACATCTTATGCCTGGAAAATGCAAATCTATACTGGAAAAACCCCAGTAAAAGGGAAAAAGACAAGTCAAAGTTCAAGATTTGTTGAAAACCTAGTAAAAGAACTTGAAAATACTGGTCGCAATATAACTTGCGATAATATTTTTCAAGTCTAAGATTGGCTCGAAAGCTGCTTAGCAAGAAAACTACTTTAGTTGATACAATTAGAAAGAATAGAGTTGAACTTCCAAGTGCTTTCACAAATGGAAAAGAAAGAAAAATCAACAGCACAATATTTGGATTTAAAAAGGATTCTATGATCCTATCTTATTGTCCCAAGAAAAATTATGTTGTCACACTTATGAGTACAATACACTCCCAGCCTTCAATTGATTCGAAAAGTGCTGAAAAGAAACCTGAAGTTATTACATGTTACAACAAAACAAAAGTAGGAGTGGATACCCTAGATAAGATGGTAAGGACATACATTTGCAAAACAATGACTCGAAGATGGCCTATCGTTTTATTCTACATGATTGATATAAGCGCAGTGAATGCTTTCATTGTTGCTAAACAGCTTCACTTGCAAAGTTTCAAGGATAAAAGAAGACAGTGTTTAATTTAGTTACGAAAGGAACTTGCTGGAGTTAATGCTAAACAAGACTACAACAAACAATCTTCTAGTTCTAACAAGAAAAGAAGACGTACTTCAACCTCATTTGAGATTCCTCAGCCAAAGAAAAAAGGAAAGATGTCCTTTGTGTGGCCCTGAAAAAGACAGCAGAACTCATACAACAAGTAAGAATTGTAAATCCATGTTTGCCAAGAACGTTCCAATGTTCTCTGCATTCACTGCCATGAAGAGCTGTAATTCTGTACTTTTGTAATTTTAAAAATTTATAATATATCCTGTGAGCTGTATTTTCTTTTATTAAAATTTGTGAGAAACTAATTCTTCATTCACCTGAAGGCATATATAAGGTAGCTAAGAAATAGTGGTGGCTTGAATAAAATTTAATTAAGAGAAAAATATTGGGTCCATTGGACCCTGTTGGTAATTAGTGACATACATTTTCTCTGGTAAACCAAGGGTTAATATGTTTTGCTAAAATTGCTGTTTCTTTTCAGATATCGCGAGAAAAAGATAACTAAAATTCATTAAAATGACAGATCTATCGAACTTTCAAAGAGGTCAAATCGTTGGTGCTCGTATGGCAGGCACTAGCGTAACGAAAACAGCTGAAAATAATTATTGCCTGAGTGTATCAAGAAAAGACTGCAGTTGAAAGTTATATTAAGAATTTGGTAACAAAATAATTATTAAACTAAAAACCTGGTTTTTTACCTGATGTATAAAATTAGCCGACATGTTTGACAGCAGGGGCCAGCTAGTATATATAATAGTACCTTAATACTGATTCACGGCCAGCCAGTTAGGAGTATGGGATAAATCAATTAAGTCGACCCTAATGTTCAACTCGTACTTATTTAATCACACGCTGGTGAGAAGCCACTGGATAGGTCGGATTAGAGTGCCTTGCACCTCTACTCGTTCGCCATTGTACATCCTGTAGTCTCGAACCCTAAAGGGATCCATAGCACTTTTTAAGTGAGATGGTATATATAACAACCCATGTCTTCAAGATATTGTTATATTTTTACCATCCTCCGGTTCTTCCAATATCTCTTAGCTTTCAATGCATTACAGATATGTCTATAAGATGTTTGTTTATCATTGAAGGAAGACGAATTTCAATTCATTGTCCTATTATCGTTTGAGGAAGGGAAACATTGCTGATTTGATGATTGAGTTCCTTCTCGTCTGATTTTACATTTTTCAATTGATGTGCACCCCTATTTTCTTTGGGGACCTTTTCTCTCTTTTTTACGCTTGATGGTCCTTTTGACAGTTTGGGAACTTTTCTCCACAATCATTATCATCATCATCATCATTTCTCTCTCTCTCTCTCTCTCTCTCTCTCTCTCTCTCTCTCTCTCGCTCTCACGTCACAAGAAAATGGAGTAATGCTGTTGGTGGTTATTATTTGGGGACTAAGACTTACTGATGTTACTATGGCCACATTTTCATCTGTCTCCCTCACTCGCAAAATGGCTAGAGGAATGGGACTCTCAGGTTTCTGGTGAGTTCTTGAGACAGTGTTTCGGATCCTGCTGTTATAGTTGTTGTTCATTTGATTTGTAAAAGTCTTCAAGAGGAAACCTTCACGTGACTTTTACTGAACATGTATAACAAAGTCTTCAGTGCTGCACTGCCTATCTGACTAATCGTATTTCTGCGTCCACGAATAGACATAATTTTGGCAAAGCGTTGTGCTTTTATGGGGGTCATAAGAACTTGTAAGTCTATACTAGCCCCTTTCGATTACATGCATTTTCTCATTGATCGCCCCTACAATGTCCCCGAAAAATACATTAAAATACACAAAGAATCGTCATGCAGCTATTATCTACTTGCGGATGATAGATGTATGTAACTATCCACGCAGAAAATGTGACTTTGAAGCATCAAAAACTGGAAGGAATGTTCAAATTAAGATAGTACTACTGTTTGTGGTATGCATGATACCTTTAACATTGGTTTTAAGAAAATGGGTAAAACAATCTCCAAAATAAGCTTTTAACAATAAAGCGATGATCTTAAGAAGTGTAGAAAGAGCAAAGATCAAATGGATGTGCGAGTTTATATATTCATCTCATAGGGATGGATTTCGGGATTAGAGAAGAAAATGGTATTATCTGACAGGATAGGGAAGATGAAGGTAGATATAGAGGACAGTAGATACAAATACGTAAACACAGAGAACAGTCAATATAAACATTTAATCAAAACAGATAAGATGAAAGAAATTTAAAACGAAAAGAGCATTTGAAAATGAATATTTTAGAAGGTAGTTGGTCTTAAAAAGCAAATTTAATTTGCATAAAAAAAGAAAAAAAACATGATTATGACAATATACATTTAGCTTTCGATGATGAAGTATGGAGCTGGGATTATCAAAAGAGATTAGAAGGCTTGATGTTAAAGCACGAAAGACAATGGCTATAAATGGCGCACTATATCACCCAAAAAGTTATGACTATAGAAGTTATCTTCAAAGAAGCAGAGCTAGAAGACGGTTGAAAAGCTGCTAAAACTGTATAAGAATGAGCGAGACCATCGTAGTTGCTACAGAAAGAACAGTGGTGAAGTCTGAGTGATGGATGTATTGAAATGATTATTGGAACAGTAGAAGAAAGATAAAGGGAATGGATAATTAATGCATGGCCAATTTATAAAAGACATAAAAAGTGTATTGGATAAGCAATCATTGGAATGGGCGGAAACAATAATCAGACATTAAGATAATATGATTCCTATGTTTCGGTTCCTTTAAGTTGCGTTGCAATACAAAATTAATTAAAATTATTAACGGTTAAACCACACAAAACATATATTGCATAAACTGCCTCAGAAAAATAAGCACCGTTCAGGAAATCTATCGTTTCCCTATCATTTGCCTCTCTGGTATATACATGAATCTGTTATCATCTAGTTTGCTGGTAGGGTAAGCATCCACTCTGGTATCTCGAAAACCGCTATAGAAGGGATTGTGAGTTGGCAAGCAAAGTTGGGATTAGATGCAACGATATATACTGCGTCTGACAAAATACCTAGCATAATTTAGCTAGAATTCAAATATTAACTTTGCCCCTAGATCTCAAAGTCCGATTTAATATTCAACTGGTTTTTGAAATCCCTTTTCTTCCATTGCATGTTATTCATCTCTGGTTAGCCCCGGGATTAATGAGGTAGTGTTTTTCTCTTGGCAGTTTTCCCGAACAAGTGTCCCTACAGGTTGCATAAACAATATCATCAAATGTGGCTAATTTGTGTTCTACCATACTCGTTCATATCAGCTCATTTAGCTTTTCGACTATGATAATATCTAGTCTCTCCAGTTCCTCTTTCGCATTTCTGGGTGGCAAGCTGAAATTCTGGCATTTGGTACAAGAGCCTATGCAAAATCCTCATTTAAATAGTAGTATGCAGATGACCTTGGCATTTGTTTTTCCGACGTCTTATCTGTTAGTACAACGTGTTACTGCTCACCCATCAAAGTCTTCATATAGCTTCTTTTTTTTTTTCATGTCGCAATCAGAGAATTTCATTCCACGGACACTCAGGCCTACCGTCTGTTCTTCGCACAGAGACCGATATGCATATTCATTTGTTATTGGGGTGGCTTTGATGGATTCACCATTCTCTCCCATTCGATGAACGCTGTGAATATGTTTCATCTCTGCGAACTAGCAAGCAGCAAGCTATGAAATAACTAACTGGGCAGTAGCTAACTACGAACTAGCTAGTTGTGAATAAGCTAGCTGCAAACTAGCTAGTTTTGAGCTACCTAGCTATGATGTAGGTAATTGTGAATTAGCTAACTGTGAACTAGCTAGGTGTGAACTAGTTAGCTGCGAACTAATTAACTGCGAACTAGCTAACTTTGAAATAGCTAGTTGCGTACCATCATCTCCCAGATCTATCTGACAAAACAATTTCCTCTTTTCTTCGATCTTCTCTCACTTCGCTCTCAGATCGCGCACTCAACACTCGTTCCTCCGTTTAGTCACCATCTTTTTAAATTACAGAATTATAAACGTTTAACTATGACGAGTTGTAAAATATTCTATTTGCATTTTTGCTCCATATTCAGTGTTTAGCTTTGACGAGAAGTTCCATACTAACCGTTCTTACTATATTTCACAGACATTTTCTTTGTATTTTCATGAAACATTTCTACTTAAATTTAATATATATTAATTGATTTTAAGGGGAAAGTAGGGTGTTTGATATTGGAATTCTGACGAATTTTTTTCTTTTTCTGACGATTCAGTGTGTGTGTGTGTGTGTGTGTGTGTGTGTGTGTGTGTATGTGTGTGTAAGCGCACGTGCGCGGTTTTGAGAGAGAAAAAGGGAGAAAGAAAGATACAAAGGAGAAGACAAGGCGAAGGAAAGAGTGGAGTGAGGCACATCATCACAGTATGGCAACGTACAAAGAAGTAGGGTGTCAACATGTGTTGAAGTTAAACCAGAGAAATAAAAGAAATTTGGAATTAAAGAGAAAAGGAACAAATGCTGAAGGCTAAGCGGTCAACGATATGGATTTTGTCAACAGGTAGTTAGCATGGCGAGAAGAAAGGAACGAATATAAAAGAGAAAATCGATTGAAGAAGAAATGGAGAAAATCATGTAAAGGAAAAGAGAAAAGCTGAAGAAGATAGCGGTGTTGGAGAGAATAAAAGAAAAATTTCGAGAAGCATGGAAGAGGTCATAAATACGAATGGAATTTATAATAGGTTTATGAATAGTTGAATTAACTATAGAATTTTATGATATTTTATTAAATCAAATGTTATGTTGACATCTTGACTTCGCCTTAGACTAATGATAAATACATATATTTATTCAATTAAATAAGTATTATCACTGATAGTTACTTTATCGATCTGAAGAGAATAATTGCAATGCTTTCAAATTTTTGATACAAGATCGGTAATTTTGAGCGGTGTGAGTAAGTCGATTGCATCGACCGCAGTACTCAGTTGGTACTTATTCAAATCGGCCCCGAAAGATTGAAAAGCAAAGTCGACTTCGGCGGAATTTGAATTCACAGCGTAAAGAAGACGAAATGTCGCTAAGCATTTTGTCTTCCTAATGATTGCGCCACCTTGCCAACTTAATAACAATAATCCTTTCTATTATAGGCACAAGGCTTGAAATTTCGGAGAGAGGGTAGTCGATTACATGGACCTCAGTACGCAACTGGTACTTAATTTATCGACCCCGAAATGATGAAATGCAAAGTCGACTTCGGCGGAATTTGAATTCAGAACGTAGCGACGGTCGAAATACGGCTAAGCATTTCGCCCGACGTGCTAACGATTCTGCCAGCTCGCCGCCTTAATAATAACAACAACAACAACAACAACAACAACAACAACAACAACAACAATAATAATAATAATAATAATAATAATAATAATAATAATAATAATAATAATAATAATAGTAATTCAGGAGCTCCAACAAAACCTCTGATAAAGAGAAAATGATAACAACAACAACAACAACATAACAATAATAATAATAATAATAATAATAATAATAATAATTCTTTCTTTATAGGTCACAAGATCTGCACATCAAGCAAAAGGACGATACAAGACAAAGGATAGCGGTGAGGGTTGCATAAAACATGTAAACAATAAAACTATCAGAATTTATAAAAATTACAAACAATAAAATTCCCCAATAGGAGTAGCGTCACCCACGAGCAACTAAGGAGACCCACAGGCCCCGAATTTGCGATGAAAATTTTTCAAAAATAAACAGTAATCACTAAATGTGGCTGCTTTGTGTTCCGGCTGCTTCTTCCTATCAACTCATTGAGCACCATGGAAATTGCTCCTCTCTTCTCCATAAATTCCAGCCGACAGGTTCATGCTTTGAGTAAGTTCATTTGCTTGGGTCTTTCTCGCTACATTCACCATTCAACAAATTTACTAGGAGACCGTACCTCTCTCCCCAACTTCACTTCCTACTCCAAACTGAGCCTGAAAATAAAAGTTGATGAGGGCTTTGCTGGAGAGGAAAGTATCTGCCTTCAAGCCTTTAAGTTGCATCCAATACACAACGTCTTTTTCTATAGCCACCAGACTGAGAAAAACTGTCAGCTTTTCCTGGCTAAAGGAAGGAAGCGGGGTGATCTTCACGATGGAGACGACGGATAGCCAGATCCCTCCATCACGCTACAGCAGGTGTTCCACTTAACTTTACAAGTCAACACTGTTCGAGCATTGTATGAATGCGTGTTGAAAGAAACTTCCGCGTTCTTTTCGGGCAGGTGCGGATGACTTTACTACGAAGCCTGTAGACGTTTTCTTCAACGCCCAGAGTCATCTCGAGAACGTCGTCATACTTCCTTTCCACTATATATTGCTAGAGTGTAACATCCACCGACGCCGTTGCCCATCTGGTAGAGGGCTGTGAGCGCCTAATGACACTCAGGGTATCAGGTTCCAAGTATCAGTTTTTCCTTCACCCAAGACTGCAGTTCCGTCAAGGACACGAGGAACGAAAAGACCAATCTCACGAACAGAGCTCACACATGTTCGCTGTCCAGGAATCGTTGTGGGTGGCGCCATCTCAGCGCATATCTGGGCATCAGCAACCACGGCATGCCTAAGCACCACTCAGAGGGTGCTGGCAGTAGACTGACTGCCTGACCATTACAGCGTGACATTTTCTCAAGGCGTTCCAGCCTGATCAAGCAATTGCCGGGACAAGACACAATGGCCTGGTGATGAATAATAATGGAGGCGGTGTAGGCATTCGCCACTTCTGCCCGACATTTCAGAAACAACTTCCTCTCTGCCTATTTCTGAGTAAGAATGGCCGCTTTATTCGTCACCTCAGAGGTGACCCGGTTCTTATACATCTGGAGGTGGATAAGGGCTGGACCAGTCCAACGTTTAACGATGCTGTCCGATAACATGTACCTGCCTCTCCAGATGCCCACCCTCAAACCTACCGACTTGTCGGTGTTGATTTTAGCCCCTGTCACCGATTCGATTCCTTTAGAATGGTGCCGACCGTCTTCGTTTCAGAGGCATCTGATACCATGACGGTGATATCGTCCGCGTACGTCGACACTGCTCTTCTGTCTCTCAGTTCGAAAGGAATGCTCCTCAGCTGTTCCAGTTTCAGCAGCAGTGGCTCGAAAGCCAGTACGTACAGAAGACGTGACAGTGGTCAGCTCTGATGGACAGAGCGTGCGATGCGAACTGTTCCGATAGGTAACCGTCTTCTTTGACCACTGAGCAGTTACCGCTATGTATTGCAGCGAACAAACCTCTGAAAATGGGTCCGAACACGGCCAATTTCAGGATTATATCCAAGTAACGATGGTCGATCTTATCGAGTGCTTTAGATTTATCAAAATTGATCAGAACTCACCTAAAGTTTTACTCGAATGATTTCCCGAATTTTTATTCTAAAGAATGCAATATATTCCTGATATCGTACTGAGTGACCTAGAGATACATATTCCAACGAGGAAACCTCTATGTGTTCGCTCGACCTGTCAAACATAAGAATTCCCTTAAATCACATCATTCATTCTAATTCCACAATGACGTATTGCTCTCTCTTCTAGGACGGTGAAGCTGCTGCACAAACAGACATTGCAGAACCACAACCAGAAAATGGCTATCAACTTGATTGGTATTAAGTCATTCTACATGCTCGATTCTCTGGCCTACAGATACGCTGTCCTTTTTTACTGCCTCTTCTGCCGCCACTTTAATCCATTCTTCCCTTCGAAGCTGGTTATGTTCATGCCAGCCCACTCAGGTACTCCCTATACTAGAAAAAATTATGTGTTGGTCAGAGCTTGAATACCTTTAGTTACCGTAGGGCTACAATAAACTTTCCCCAGTTGAAGCTACATTTATTTATAAACATTACTGGTATTTGATTTACTGTCCCTGCATGAAGAACGTAGATGTTTCAACTACTAGAAATAACAAATAATTCTTTATTAAGTGTTACATTACCATCTTAAATAAAGATTACATAGGCCAATGATATACCTAAAAAGAAAACAAGAAAATAGATGGTGCCGTGCGGAAGATCTTTTACAAAAGAATGTTTGATTAGGGAAGACTTACGGATAAACAACAACAATAATTCCCATAGTTTTCATAAAAATCATGCAACTCATGAAATCTTATTCTGCTCAACTATAAAATTATAGATTTCAGAAATTTGTAGGAGGAAGAGCCAATATATTATGGTACATATTTTATAAACTGTGAAGGGGATTATCAATTCTTGTGATTTAAATATACGAGAGAAACAGACGTTGAAATGTTCATACTTCTCTCAGTTAGCTCAGAGATAAGAACGCCATTTTAGTTTAACTATAAGTTAAACCGTTATTTTTACAATGTTCCGTTGATACTGTCACACTTAATCAATTTCACTTGTATTCTGACGATATACATACCCATCATATTATGAGAACATCATTCTTAGAAAGAATAATTATATAATAACAACTACAAAAACTACTAGAACAATAAGAAATATGAATTCTCTTGAGAAGATATAAGCCCAACTTTTGTGCGAGAAAAGTTATAATTGATTAAATTGAACCAATATATTACAGTTACATATTTTAATCAACACTTGAAGAATATTATTTCTTACATAGCCATAATGCCGCGCTCCTATTCGAGATGTCTCTGTAAATTTTTTTGACGTTTTTGCTATTCCTCAAAGAATTAAGAGCGTAAACGAAAGGAGATGGTAGGAAGAAGGAGAACATTAACGAGTGCAACACTTTTGTTTAGCTAAAAGCCAGTCCGCTATCTTGATTTTTATTTTCTGTTAACACTGTCAAACTCAATCTGCAAGGCCAGTATTCAAATAATAGCGCACTTGAGTATGATTCAAGACAAAAACATATTATAACGTGAAAACAGCAAGAAGCTTATTGTTCAAACAAACTGTGAAACTATTTTGGAATGGAAACAAACACAAACTAATGCCAAAATGTTGCGAAACGTTGAGAGTAGAGTACAAATAAGAAAGGTATTCATCCAAAGAGAGCAGGAAATTTTAGATGAAGCAATTTGGGATAAGTTTATATCGATTTAACACATATCTTTGAAAATTTATTTCCACCTCAAAATTTCAATAAACTGACTAGCATGAACAAAGTAGACGATAAAGCAGTTATGTTCGCGGGTCCTTGGCAAAGCCAAAATCGGTGGCATTTCCCTTTTGTAATATTTACTATTATGAAAGGCATAAATGCCACAACTTTTTGTTTCCAGCTGATTAGTAAATTGTAGTTGCACTACAACCTGGCATGCTTTTTGTCTTTGCCTTCTGTACAACGCTCCCTGCTTCTCTGAAGTAGCTAGCTGCATACCACCTACATCCAGGTTCTAATGCTGTCATCATTACTACTTTATCTCAACATTCAGCTTCTACGGTAAACCCGTCACCCAGTCATTTTCTCAAGATATTTCATACATCTCTCAACAATTCTTCCTCAATTCATGTTCTTCGTTCATACATCAAATTGAGAAGTTTAAGTTGAACATCAACGCCTTTGACTTTGTCTTTGTGGAAAGGCCAACAAAAGATAGGGGACAGTTCCTTCGTGCAAGTCATATTATTTACAAATTCTGTCTGCTCAACATGAATGCTGAAATATCTGTCTGAGCAGTTCCATTGCTCACTTCTAAATAACAGTCAGCCAGTAAATTAGGAATGCGATTTTATGTTTGTGAAAAAAGAAGACGTTTTTGTCAATAGAAAACAGTCAACTTTTAAAGCGTTTGTTCACTACTCAGTTAAAAAAACTTGAAGTGCAAGATTACCGCTTTGTATTTATGCGATACAGAAAAATTGATTGTCAGACATTCATTCCGGTTTCAGTGTTAATGTCTACATCATGTCCATATACGTAAACTGAAATAGTGGGTGCCAATATTTAAAATAATAAATAGCACAACTGATATTATTTAGTCTTTTAAAATTACTTAGTGTTATATATAAATTTACTGAGAATGAAACTAAAAACTCATGGAGTTGAACATCACTGGGAAATATGGGTAAACTATTCAGTTCAAATGTTGGTACAAGGCCAACTGTTTCAGTGGAGAAGATAAGTTGGTTGCATCGGTGCCAGTGCTCAACTGGTACTTATTCTAATCGACCCCGAAAAGATGAAAGGCGAAGCTGACCTCGACGTAATCTGAACACAAAATGTAAAGATGGACGAAATGCTGCTAAGCATTTTGCCTGGTGTGCTAACGATTCTGCCAGCGCGCTGACTTGATATGGGTGAAATATTGCGAATCCTTCGCCAGATGATTGACCAAAGATTTTCCTGCCAGATAAATTCCTGTATATGACCAGGAAACACGGAATAGTGAACGTTTTCCAGACTTTCATGTCTACTGCCGCAATTTTTCTGCAAACATTCCGTCTCTGACGATTATATGGAGGTATACATGGTTAAGTATCAAAATAAATAATTGGGACAGGGACAGCATATTATTTAATGATTGAAAATATTACACCTGTCTTATCTGGAACCATTACGAGAAGTATCATAAGGTTAGTTGCTAGATCGATTTCCGACTATCATCTCTATTTCTCAGTAATTCTGTTACGAAAGTTTTACTTCCATCTGGTTACCTTGTTTCCATTGTCTCTAATATTGCATCAGGCCTCGCTCTGAAAAATAACCATTGAATGAATGCAACAAACATCTTATATGAGTTCCTTTGAATAACCTCCTTTTCGGATATGTTTCTCTCGCTTAGCGAAGAAGGAAGGGCAAAGCCGTCACCACTTGCTGGGTCTCGAATACTAGGGGAGGGAGAATAGTAAAAATGTATTCTCAGACTGGAGGCCCACTTACACCAGAGTGAACTCTACTAAATGCTCCCGAAAACCAGGTAATGGTGCAAACGAAGCATAAAATCTACTACCCAAATATGCTACGAAGAGATTCAAAATAGAATGCAAGGAACCAGAATAAATGCTGCACGGATTTTCGTTCGACACCATAACGTTTCCCCAATATCGCACTACACTATTACTATATCTATTTACCTTATAAGGATGAAGACCAAAATCAGCATAAAAGGGATTAGAGTAGAATAGAAACAGAATAAATTCTCCAACGATTTTCGTTTTGACAACCTAATAATTCCTTTATTCCATTGCTACAACGAGGTTGGTACAATATTTATCACAGATGAAAAATAAAGTTGACTTCTGTGAAATATGAACTCACAACGCAGTGGGGCAGAATAATTACCGTAAGGCAATTTCATCCAGCATTTTAATAATTCTGCCATTTCGTTTCATGGCTGTCATTGTTAAAGTTGTATTTACCTGGAAAGGAGTAATCAAAGTTATGCCATCATGATAAAAGAATTGGTTGACGGATATAACCCTTACTAAGAAGCTCTCTTCACGTATTCAACGTATTCAACTCTTTCATATTTTGTGTGAGAGATTGTGATATATGACTTCATTGTTTACTCGGTCATCCTTTATCTATTATTTCTTTCCCGAAGTGTTAATTATAAAAACTTAAAACTTTATCACGTAATATTATGGCCATGATCAAAAATGCATATTCAATATATTAAAACAAAGCTAAATAAAACTAAATTAAATAATCTTTTCAAAAAATAAGAGAAACCCGCGGCGTACAGAGTTGAAATAGCTTCAAACGTGAATAGAAATTGTATTGCAGACACGATTTGCCAAGAGTGTTATTCAAAACTCCAGCGCGTATATTCTAATGCTAATCAGCATATTATATACATATTATATATACTACGCGCCTGCACACACATGCAGACACACATACACACACGAATTTTCGGATAAAGTGAAGCAGAAAATCTTTCAAATCAGAACTGCAAGAAGTTTGTACATCTTTAATTTACCAAATTTACGGAAATTATTAAGATTGTGCCCCGTGCAATTAATAATATTAATTAATGATAATGATGGTTTATAGTATACACACATATTATTAACAATTTCGGAAAATAGCGAAGTCGATTCAACTGACAACAGTTTATTATTCGGACTTTATTTATCGATTACGGAAAGATAACAGAATCCACATCGGAGAAACTTAAACAAACAAAAAAATTGAAAGAATATTTTTTTCTAATTCTGTAATAATAGTAATTTCAAATTTTGGCGCAAGGCCAGCAATTTCAGGATAGGTCGATTTCATCGACCTCAGTGCTCAACTAGTACTTGAACTTAGAAAACAGAAGTGCCACTAAGCATTTTGTCCGATGCGCTAGCGCTCCCGCCAGCTCGACGTCCTACTAGTAATAATAATAGTTTATATCATTGTTGCTGTATACGTACGTAATGCTTTAACTATGAAACGGAATCTAAGACAAAATTTATTATAGAAATATATAACTTATATTATTAGTAAGGTAAATGAGAATCTACATTAAGCATGATATTTATATGTATTACTGGTATATATTTTTTTTCAAAATCCACAGCTCAGTAAAGCAGGTACTGTACTTCTTTCACCAGCACAGTACTTCAAGCTCGCCATTGGCATTTTTCAGTTGATATGAAAATAAAGCTGTAGTACAATGTATTAAGATTTGCTAAAGCGTTACCACAGAAGAGTTGCAAAATAAACTATAATTATCTATAACAGAATAAAACTATAGATTAATGTCTTCAAATTCTTTCCCTACCAACAACTTTTTACTTTTTGACGCAAAAATAAAAAAGAATAGATAGTATCTTTTAAGTTAAAACTAATGACATGCGTATAATAAAGAATTTAGTTTTGAAAAATGTTTTCGCCTATCACTGCACCTTGTGCACTATCTTTGTGGAATTTACTCCATCTGAAAAATCAAACACTTCAGAAAAAGCATTATTATTTCATTATCTTTGCATAGCTTCTAACACTGGAGATGTACAACGGTGTCAGCTGTTCACTACCAGTGAACTAAGGTAACACCTCTTATTTTTCGAGCACCATCCGGAGTATTCGAGCGGTTCCAGGCAGTGCTGTTTTCTGTAAGTGTTCTACCATTATTGCAGTCCCTATTCGTAATGTGTACTTCTCAAGATTTTTACTCACTTGTTCTCAGGGTTCCGACAATTATTGGCACTACTCCCACCTTTTTCATCGACCACAATTGCTGAACCTCCCAAGCTAACCTGTTATACCTATCGACTTTTATTTCTTTCATATCGCATACCTTGTTGTCAGATGGGCATACTATGTCTATGATCCAGCATCGTTTGCTTTGTTTCTCAATTAACACTATGTCTGGTTTCCTATTCTCTATCTCATGGTCTCACTGAATCATAAAATCCCATAGGATTTTTGCATTATCACTTTCAATGATGCCTTCGGGTTTATGTTCGCACCACTATCAAGTCCATACTTGTTTACTCTATCAAGTCCATACATGTTGCAAAGTGCCCAATGGACTATCCTTGCTATATTGTCATGACGTCTTTTATATTCTTTCTGGGCTAGTGGAGTACATTGATTGATAATAGGTCACACGGTGTCACCATTTTGTCAACAAATTCTGCACTTATCACTTTCTGATGTGTTGTTTATTCTGTATTTGATGTAATTAGTTCTTAATGCTTCCTCTTGGGCAGCACAGATTAGAGCCTCCGTTTCCGGTTTTAAGTCATTTTTAGTCATCCATAGCAATATTTTCTCTCTGTATATCTTATCTTCAACATCCCTATGAAATTGTCATTTTCTTTATCCACCTATCTTTAGTTTCATTCATTCTCAAATGCGTGTAAAGTGCTTTATCTTTGCAATCTTCCGCAAAGATAAAGCACCTCCTTGTCTTTCTGTCTAAGATGTTTAGTTCGTCTCCTTACTATGAGATTACCCCTGCTCCATATCTTAGTAGTGAAACCGCCCTAATGTTGATAGCTTCAATCTTGTTTCATCCGTTTAATTTCGACTTAAGGATCAGTCTCAGTCTGCGCAATACTCCACCTTAAATTTTTGTGTAATTTCTTTCTCAATCAATTTATCCATTTCCAATATCCGCAAGTACCTATAGACTGTCCCATCTATCTGCTTCATAACCTCCCCCGACGGTATCGCTAGCCTGTCCATACATTTGATTTTCTCTCTCTTCAAGACTAACACACCACACTTTTTCAGTCCGAACTCCTTTCTGATATCAGCATTCTGATATTATTATCATTATTGTTCAGTAGTTTTATTTTTATAACGTGCTGTTACTTCACTACCGAGCGCAGCTCTGTGTGCCTTGGGTATGTGCTGTGGTTTGCTGTGATGCTCTTATGGTTACTGTATAGAAAGTGTTTTGCGTAGGATGTGTGCAGTGCCCAGTAGTGCAATTTTCTGTATGTTATATATATTTGTAAGTCTTGGTGTTTTTGTTATGTATT
Source organism: Octopus bimaculoides (assembly GCF_001194135.2). Lineage (NCBI taxonomy): Eukaryota > Metazoa > Mollusca > Cephalopoda > Octopoda > Octopodidae > Octopus > Octopus bimaculoides. The sequence continues at coordinate 37,593,203 of NC_068989.1, read as the reverse complement.
TGTCTTAATATTTTTTTATTATACCTAAGGCACCTACTATGATAGGAATTGTTTCTGTTTTTAGATTTCACATTCGAGTTACCTCTATTTTCAGGTTTTTGTATTTTGAAAGTTTCTCCATTTCTTTTAGGGAAACGTTGTCATCTGCTGGTATTGATACATCAATTAGAAAGCATTTTTCCTTTCATGATCTTTGACAACTATATCTGGTCTATTTGCCTTAATTTCTCTATCTGTGTGTATTGGCATATCCCAGAGTATGGTTGCTTTCTCCTTTTCTGTGACCTTTTCCGGCGTGTGCTTATACCATCTTTTTTCTGTTGTTATTCCATAGTGTTGGCATAGCTTCCAGTGTATATAGGTCCCAGCTCTGTCGTGTCTGTGAATATATTCCTTCTTAGCCAGGACTGGGCAGCCAGAGATAATATGATTTATTGTTTCTTGTCCATCCCACTCTTTTCCTTTCTCTCAGCTCTTTCCGACCAAAACTGCATCGTGCCTTTAGTAGAAAGGATCATTATTATTATTATGGTGACGAAAGCGTTGAGCTGGCAGAATCGTTGGCACGCCGAACGAAATGTTTAAGGGTATTTCGTCTGTCTTCATGTTCTGAGTTCAAATACCGTCGAGGTCGACTTTGCCTTTCATCCTTTCGGGGTCGATAAATTAAGTACCAGTGAAACACTGGGATCTTTTCCCTTTGACCGGCACATTTAGAAAATAATTTTTTGCAACTAAACACTTTCAAAATTTGTGTACAGGTAGAATGTGTCACATAAAACATCATTTACTTTTGGCGTTTTTGAAAAATTCTGTATTTTCGAAGCTATTTCGTGTTAAAGTTGTCGTATTTCGGTAATTTCAACCAATCAATGACGTCTATTGAGGTGAACATAATTACTGCTGTTGTTTGTCAACAACAACTTCCGGCGGTGTATATTTCGTTTGTCACTGTTATTTATGACATATTTCATCATAGTTACGTTTGTATGAATAAATGAGTGTATCTGAAGCATGTTTATTTCATGGCACCACCACAATCGTTCGTGCATTTCTACTGCTTTTGTTGTTTTTTTCTGTTTTTCAGCTACTACTTTCGGAAAGACATTTTTCCCCTCCCCCTCCAATATGTTCATTTTCTACATTTTTCCGTAACTCTAACCCTAAAATCCCAACCCTAATCCTAACCCTAACCCTAAACCCCCAACCCTAACTCTAAAACCCTAATCCTAACTCTAAAACCTTAACCCTAATCCTAAAACCCTAACCCTAACCCTAACCCTAACCTAACCCTATCCCTAACCCTAACCCTAAAACTCTATCCCTAACCCTAAAACCCTGACCCTGAGCCTAAAACCCGAACCCTAACCCTAACCCAAACCCTAAAACCCTAAAGCTAAAACCAGTACAAACACACGAGTGATGTCGTAAATAACAGTAACAAACGAAATATACACCACCGATAGTTATTGTTGACAAACAAGGGCAGTGATTTTATTCAGCTGAATACACGTCATTGATTGGTTGAAATTACAGAAATACAACAACTTTAACACGAAATAACTTTCAAAATATAAACTTTTCTCAACAACACTAAGAGTAAAAGATGTTTTATATGACACATTCTACCAGTGTCCAAAGTTTGAAAGTGTTTAGTTACAAAAAATTAATTTCTCGATGTGCCGTTCAAAGGGAAAAGATCCAAACACTGGGGTCGATGTAATTGACTAACCCCCTCCCCCAAATTTCAGGCCTTGTGTCTACAATAGAAAAGAATCGTTAGCACGCCGGGCGAAATGCTTAGCGGCATTTCGTCTATCTTCGGGTTCTGAATTCAAATTCCGCCAAGGTCGACTTTGCCTTTCATCATTTCGGGATCAATAAATTAGATACCAGTGAAACACTGGGGTCGATGTAATCGACTCATCCCCTCCCCCAACATGGCTGCCCTTCTGACAAAATTTGAAACCATTATTATTAAGGTGACGAGCAGTCAGAATTATTAGTCAGATAGAAAGCTTAGCCGCATTTCATCTTACCCTTTATATTCTGAGTTCAAATTCCACTGAGGTCGACTTTCTCTTTCATTCTTTCGGGATCGATAAAATAAGACACCAGTGAAGTACTGGAGTAATCAATCGACTCCTCCCTAATTGATGGCCTTGTGCCAAATTTTGAAATCATTATTTCTAACACAACGACATGGCCATTATAATATAAAAAAGTACATAAATGTTACAGTATCCACAACAGCCAATGACTGAAGAAAATGAAATTAATGAATTTATAAAATTACCCAGTAATATAGCCCTGACACATTGTTTAAAATATAACAGTTCAAAATAAGCGTAATCCCGTCAGCAATTAGTGTTCTTATTAACAAATAGGGAATAGCAGAGAGAAACTGTTGAGATACCTAGTAAAAGTAAATTGGATAAGTTGGTTAACGCCGCTAGCTGGAAACCAAAGTGATTTTACCGGAGGTCAGTCTCTTCTATGTATTTGAGTCAAAAACAACGTCAACTCGAGCGAGATTGAGCGAAGAAATTAAAAAGACCACAACTAAATACCAGCACATTTTGGCCAACGGGCAAATGATTCCACTGATCCGCTACTTCTTTGGAATAATGATGATGATGATGATGGTGATGATGATGATGATAATAATAATAATAATAATAATAATAATAATAATAATAATAATAATAATAATAATAATAATAATAATAATAACAACAATAATAATAATAATAATAATAATAATAATAATAATAATAATAATAATAATAATAATGCTTCTAATTTAGACACATGACCAGCAATTTTGAAGGGACGTGGTTTGTGGATACCACCGCCCTTAGAATTTGACCAGTATTCTATTTTATCGACCCCGAGTGGATAAATGGGTAACTCTCGACGGTCTTGAAAGCGCTCTAAAAATCATGGCAACTATCTCCCCTCCTGGCTATAAGATCAAAAACTATGGTTAAACACACACCTGTCCTATGTATTTATTTATTCTGATCTACATTGAGTATTGATCATACATGTATCGATTTTTGTCTTCTATGTATACGTATGCGATGTGTTTTGATATTCGTATCGTCTGAAACATATTAGTCATACATTATTTTGTCTTTAGTTCCATGTCTCAGGATGTTGACGCTGTAGAGGTAAACAGAATTGTATTTCCTTTTCAATAAACTCAAAATTCTTTCCTGTAATGAAAGAATTCTGTGAAGGAAATTGAGTTAGTGTAATGCTAATTCTTTCATCGATAGCGGAGAGAATAATAATGGTTTGCTATATCAGCACTAGGCCATGCATGTATAGAGAAGCGATATTGTCAAATTTCATTGTAGTTATATATATATCGAGCAGAAGGAAGAGAAATAATGGTAATGAGGAAAATAGATGTCTAACTTTGGCACATGATCTCAAATTTGTAGGGCAAAAATATAAGCGATTAAATCAATCTTAGCCTTAATCAGAGGAAAATCAAACTGATTTCTAACAACCACAGATCTGATAGTTCCCGACCATAGATTCTAACTCATATTTAATTTATCGACACGAAAATGTTGGCGGGGAAGTCAACCGCAGTAGCGGAAGTAAACTCAGAAAGTATAAGCGTGGCATTACCATTTGTACCACACACCAGTCTTTAATGAAACGAATAATAATTTTGTACATAGTTAAAGACTGGAGATGTGGGATTAGAAAGAAAGAGCTGATAATAAGAGCCTAGTACTTAACTGGTACATTATTTTATCAGACCTAGATGCCTAAAATACAAAATCGACTTCGGAAATATTTGAACCCAGAACTGTATTTTCTTCGTTCTAAACGATAAACATTCATTGTTTAACCCCATGACAACGGTTTTTTTTTTATCAAGCAACTCAGTTGCATTAACGGTAATCATCTCGGCTAAGATCAGCAATTAGCCCACGACAGTGATTCGGCATATATTTACATCAACCGCTTTAACCAGTTTACGGCGGTGATTCATTCGGTTGCCTACGTGAGGCAACGGTAATCGCGCCGATTGAGATCAGCACTCAGGGCGAGATAATGTTCGGCGTACATTTACATCAACCGCTTTAGTGCAAGTACTGTTTATTTACCTAAACTATATCTCTGTGCAGGACGCTCATACGGCATTATTCCTGAAAAAGATTACTCGACAGCACAACTCAGATTAACTTCATGTATTTACTATCACATGAATTCAAAAACTGACTTTAGTGTGGTGGAGTTCAAAACAGGGTACCACACATAGTGACATATCACATTGTGAACAATGGTATCTAGTTTCCTTACGTTTCCCTTTTGTTTTACATACTATGCATCTCTTTGAAGCATTTGTCTTCTTGGCGGGTGGGGGAATGAGTCGAGGAATGAGTCGAGGAAGATGTTCGCTCCCTTCACCATGAGATGAGAAGAGAGTCCGGCGTGGAGACGTCCCAGCGTTCTGTACTTTGGCAGGTCTGATGCATCTATCATCTTATGGAACAATAGATTTCTGAATATCAATCCATCCCCCACAACGCCAAGCACCTACCAAATCAAATGTGAGTTCACGACACACATGTCAGCTATATACAAGAAAATTGTTTTGTACCATTTCACAAATTTTCTCACCGATTTGTGTCGTCGCCAGCTAATCTGAGCGATCGACTCCGCTCATCCTTTAATCATACGAAACAACTACATTCGGTTTCATTATGGCATTACTGTCTGCATCTTGCTTCCTAGCGTCCTTCATGCTTGCAGAATGCATTGTGGATAACATGCAGACGTTTTTCAGGTCACTCCACACTAGAGCAAGAATGCCACTATCAATGCATTGGTATGCTGTTTCCACCTTTCGAAGTTTTATCTTGTGAAGATTAGGCAGCATGTTTTTCCTGTGCGTCCTCGCAGTTCCACAGGCATTAAGCTCTCCTTGTCTGCAGCTGAAGGAAGAGGTCTGGATTAGAAAACTAGTTGTCCATATAAATATTGTAGCCTTTGTCAAACAAGTTTTCATTCAGCGACAACACATCAGTTGATGCTTGAGTAGACGCTGGAAGATCCAATCTGTCCTGACCAGTGTAGATTTTGTAATTCCACGTGCACCCACAGGCTCTGTTAGTTGACTGGCATACTTTATAAACCTTCATTCCAAAGCAGGCATGTTCGGTCGGGTAGTATTGTTTGAATCGGAGCCTTCCCTTGAATTTCCACAAACTCTCGTCCATACAAATGTCCTGTGTGGGGACATACACTGTTCTGAAATATTCAGCCACTTCGTCAACGATAGGATGTATTTTGTGCAGCCTGTCATCATGAATCTCACTTGAGTTGAAATGTAGATGTCGAAGAAGCGCCAAAAATAGATCACGTGGCATCATTTCCGGAAAGAAAGGTGTCGACGTGGCTGGAAATAAATTCCAAATCTTGGAAGCCATCTTGAATGCTTGGCATGACAGATTGCTGCATCAAATACATGGGACCACTCACAGTACCGCCATAAAAGACTAGTCCAATTAATCGTTTTGGTGTTAAGATGCAGTGTACTGTAACTCTTGTTAACATGGCGTTCACCTGTAATATATGGATCCCCAGCTCCCCAGTAAGGAGCAACTGTAGTGGTTAATTGAGCTATTTCATATAGAAGTAGCTACATCACTCCACACAATCTTTCGTGGAAAGTCGGCACCTTCTACACATTTTATCAAGTACTACTGACAAAGCTTCACACTTCACAGTCCTGATTATCTTCATTGAGAGCATAACCTATTCTTAGAAAATAACTTTTCTGACAACTTCGAAATGCCATGGACGCTTGGTTTTGAAATTTCTATCTCACGTCTCGTTTGCTGCACAGATATTCCCAATCTCTGGCAAAGCGTTTTTAATACACTTGCTTGATTTGTACGGTTCATCGACATCTGAGGCCCTCTGGAACCTCTCTTGCGGTCGCTCTTAGTTCCATCTGCTTCAAATTTATCTCTAATTCAAGTGGTTGTAAGTTTCAAACTTCCTCTTAAACTGTCTTTAGAATTCGACTGCATTTTTAAACTTCCGGTAGTATTTTAGGGTAAATTTCCTTTGTTTAAAGCTTACCTTGGCTCCCTTTATTCTTTCTAATGGGTTTAATCTAAAAAGAAATGAACACTGAGTTATTAGTTGTTAAAGTGTGTATACACTTTTTAGGACAACCTGTGTGTATATATGTATGTATGTATATATA
>NC_068989.1:37578160-37586941 GCF_001194135.2 Octopus bimaculoides | reverse complement strand
TATGTAATGGAATCTCTAATAACATGTCATGTGAAGAATATTATATCTTGCCCATCCATAGAGTTTCAATTCTAAAATATGAAATGATACTTGTAGTATTTTGCTCTTCCTAAAGATATTATTAAGGTAAATAGAGTGAAGTGGTATAGGATGAGAATAACATTGCAGCGTTGTATTTTAGTTGGGAGCAAATCAGCTATCTCAACTATATTCAATATTAATTCTGTCAGTCTCAATCAATTTTGCTGATATTCTAATAAGTATTCAAGGCAAAAATCTCATACCTCAGAGCGAAAATCAAGAAGCATTAATAATACCTCTTGAATGATAATACTGTATTGTCATTCAGCAAGCAGGAACACAGGTGATCCAAACTGTAAATGAAAAACATGGCCTGAAGCCTTATTCCTTGTTATAAACTTCTGAGATGGCGGTGAAAATAATCATATACCGATCTACTGTGAAACATTGGCCACAAATATATTGGGAAAAAGAGCGGTGGATGATAGAATCAACTGCGTTACTTAGTTACGTCCCTTGACGTTTTGAATGTAAATCAATCCTTGGTGGATTTTTTGTACACATTGTATCGCGGTATTGAAATCAGTCGTAAATTGAAGGAGGGTGCTTTCAAGCTTTAGGTAAAGAAGCACTCGGAGAACTTAATAGAGGAAGCAGTTTCAATTCCCACCCGAAGCTATTACTACGTCATTAGAGAAATATCGGATTTGATGCATATGTGACAAATCGTTATATCTAAATCAATTGTGAGTTGTTTTATTCAAGTATTGTGTGGTGTGGTCAAGTAAGTAATAAATTTAACGAGCAACGAAGATTTATAGAGATTATCGGGAGAAAAGGAATTAATGCGATTTAACAAGAAACATGTTTGACATGTTTGAAACAGAATGCATGAAATTAACCGTTGCGAGAGAATTGCACGATTAATGACACAAATGACCGCTGTGTAGGATTTCTTCAGCTGAAAATCTAAGCTTCTGTCATTAATGAGACAAATGTAGAAATTAGAGAATAGTCCATCTAAATTTGTTTATTTATTTATTTATTTTTTTTGTCGCCATCTGTGAATCATGCTAAATATATACACAACATCAGAAGGCATGTTGATATGGAATTATGTGAGCTAAAATTGCTTGATTGCTTTGTTGTGTTATAAAGCACAACATACTTGCTCCAGTATACAGGAAGCAGTGCATGGATATTCGCTTGTATTCCGGATGTTTACCGAATGCTATTCCATTTGCCACACCGAATTTTTCTACAGCACGGCACGCTTCCGCAATACCAGTGAATGTTTTATTAAATATGTCCTATATATCAAACCAAGATATTTCGTTTTAAGTACGTGACAAATGTGTGCTCGGCATTGACAAGCATCAAGAAATTTCGCTTCGATATATATTGTGTATTTGAGACTACAAATCTACGAAGCAATTTCATTTTTGACAATTTCCCAGCATGACTTATGACAGTGCGTATATATTTAGTATGATACACTGATGGCGATTTTAATTTAATTATGTTTCAGTTGCGTACACCAAATTTGTTGTGTGTGTGTGTGTGTGTGTGTGTGTGTGTGTGTGTGTGTGTGTGTGTGTGTGTGTGTGTGTGTGTGTGTGTGTGTGTGTGTGTGTGTGTATTCTTTCTTTCGTATTCGCCCTGTAAATAATTATCCGACGATCGAAACCTCAATATAAATGTTACATAGCTTTAATTAATCTTAATCAATGAAGTTATGAACGACCAGAGTTGAAAATATTGTCATAACTTTGTTGTTGTTATGCCTCAGTTTAGGCCTTGATTATAGCCGTAACATTAAAGGCATTCTCGTCTTCGCTATCCGACATTTTATAAAAGTACAGTGTATATCTATATAACAGCATTTTTAAATGTCCCTTGCTCTATTTTTTTTAATATGATAAGCCGTAATATGAGGCCTAAAGGATTGTTATTTTCAGCATATCAGACCACCATGTTGACATTTCCTCGGGGACTCAAACAATTCTCTTTTCTTGTATATCAGTGGCAATTATTGCCCGCCGATTACAGATACATCAAACGCAGCTGCCTATCTTATAGCTCTCACTAAAGCCGTACCCTAATCTTAAAAAAGGATACACAGATAACACAGTTTGAGTAACGTAATGCCTGAAAACGGACGAGATGATCATGGCTTGAATGCCCTCAATTACATGTTACCTCGATTACAGCTGACTGGAGCAAAACCATCACCACCACAATAACAACAGCAACAAAAGCATGGATAATATAAGCACCAACAACACAAAATAAAACAGCGTGTAGAAACCTGCATCCTGTTCTAGAGAGGGCAATGATGCCAAATCGAGTTTAATTCCATATTGCTCGAATCAATGCCTAAAGGAATATGAGAAAGTCTCTTTGTAGAATATTTGCAAGAATGCTGTGAGTTATTCTGGATATATGACGTTCTGGCAATAAGACAAAGATTATTAAATTAAAGGAACCATTATTGTTGATATGAGAATTAGCATTAATTATTAATCTTTACAGCTATTTAACTCGCTTCTCTAAACAGATAAGTAATACACACACACACACACACACACACACACACACACACACACACACATATACACGCATCCATTAATTCAGTCATCTATACATCCTTCCATCCATCCATCCACCCATCCAGGAGTGGCTGTGTGGTAGGTAGCTTGTTTACCAACCACATGGTTTTGGGTTCAGTCCCACTGCGTGGCACCTTGGGGAAATGCCTTCTACTATAGCCTCGGGCCAGCGAAAGCCTTGTATGTATGTATGCATGCATGCATGCATACACACATACATACATACAGACAGACAGACACACACACACACACACACACACACACATACATACATACATACATACATACATACATGCATACATACATACGTATAGGCGGCGAGTAAGCAGAATTCTGAGTTCAAATTCAGACCAGGTCAACTTTGCTGTTCATCTTTTTGAGATCGATGGACAAAGTACCAGTCATGTACTGGTACCGATTCTTGTCTTTCTCTAACTCTAAGTCTGTCAGCCAGTTAGTCTTTTTCTCGCTTTCTGGAAGAAAGAACCTATACTCAGGCAGAGAGTGGAATGGACTCCCCCTGGTCTAAAAATACGCGCGACACTGTATGTCATGAGGACACCATATTACTCCATCGGAGAGTTTAGCGCCCACGTGAAGCTTGGTATGACACCTATGCATGAATGTTCAGACATACCAACTCGTCTGGAGTAAAGTATGGCTGAACTTGAGATCTTGGGGAGATAATGTAAAATCATTAATTCATAAGCTACAAACGATCACTATATCTGGGACTGTAAAAATTTGCAAGGCTTTCCTAAGATTTAAAGAATGACTGTTAGAACAAGATATTCTCCTTCACAATCTTGCTACCAAGTAGATGGCTGGACAAAAAATACTCTAAATAAAAAAGAGAAAGAGAACATACATACATACATACATACATACATACATACATACATGCATGCATACATACATACATACATACATACATACATACGTAGAAGAGCATGGGTAGGTAGACATGTAGAATGGAATTCGTTAGATAGATCGAGGGAGGTGTACGATTTGTTGTTCTCAACTACAGAAAGGAGGCATGCCCAAATGCATTTAAACTCAGTATAAAATTAAGACCCCAAGTGATGTATTGACAGTTTCTGTGCAGAATCAACCAGACTGGTCGACAATAATTAAAGTAACGAAATAACTTTATTACACATACACGAATTCGGACCAGTCTGAAAAGCCTTCGAAAAGTGGAGAGACAAATTAACGACCATCGAACATGGGTGAATGGAAACTTATATCCTAAACTCCTTGGTACCAAAGACTTGAGATTGCCACATCCAGTTTAGAGTCTGGGAGATTAGCGGGTGGAATAAATAAACCGATCGAAACTCATTGATGAAAGACCGGTGTCAAAGAAATCAGGACAATGGTATTTCTCAGTCCTATCAGAGTTAAGTATCATGGTCGGTCACTTTTGGTCATTGACCTTCATGTTAGCATTCAAGTGACAACTGTCCATTCTAATTTTATCTATATATAAGAGTGGAATAAAGAAGGCTAAGGATGCAAGAGGAATAGAGAAAAAAGAGAAACAGAGACATGGCAGAGGAGTAAGGGAGGGATTTTTGAAGGGCCTATGTATAAATGTATGCATATAAATGCTGGGGGCGAGAAGGAATATCACATTTATGGACAGAAAGGCTGTAGGAGAGGAAAAACCAACCCTTACACATAGAATATACATGACCAGTTAGCTAAAACATATTTCTTTTCCTGAGGATTAAAGAAAAGCAGCGAAACAATTGTAAGTTGAATACGGGGACCTTCTACGGTTTGCTCTGGATCTCGACAATGGCGTTAAAACGGTGACCTTTCAGCTGCAGTTTTATCTTGAGGAAGAGATGAAAGTCTGCAGGTGCTAAATCCGGTGAATGCGACTGGTGTGGAAATGGCACCATGTTGTTTTTGGCGAGAAATTCACGAGTGAGGATAACAGTCACCATGACCTTCTTTTGGTGCAACTTTGGCTTCAGGAAGTGCCGTGGAGCTTCGTCGGCGTCCAACCACTGGGTTGAGCGTCGCCGGTTGTCGTAAAGAATCCACTTTTCATCGCAAGTCACAATCCGGTCGAGAAACGAGTCGTTCTTGTTGCGTAAAAGAAGGGAAGACGATACTTCAAAATGGCGTTTTTTTTGTTTTTTTTTTTGGTTATCGTTCAATTCCTGCGATACCCATTTCTCAAGTATTTTTGTTTTTCCAATTTCTTTCAAATGGTTGGAAATTGTCGTATACGTTATGTCTAATTCAGAAGCATGCTCTCGAACAGCTGTGCATGGATTGGCTTCCTCTAAGTCTCTTAGTTGTCAACATCCGATGGCCGACCACTACACTTATCCTCTTCAAGACTCTCGTCACCGATACGAAATTTCTTGAACCGCCATTGTGCTGTACGTTCATTAGTGGTTCCTGGGCCAAAAATATCGTTGATATTGCGAGTTGTTTCAGCAGCGTTTCGGCCTAGCTTGAACTGGAATAAGAAGATTGTGTGAATTTGCTTTTTGTCCATGTTGTATTCAACGTTCCGCAAAAAATGGCCTAATTATTGAAAAAGAAAACAAGTAACAAGATTAGATAGAGCGAAAATCAGGCTTTAAAATGATATATCAAGTCAAAGTAATTTAACAAAAATTAATTTGAAATTACATTATTTAAAACCAAAATTAAAAATTCCGCAAGAACTTTCTTGACAACCTAATAATAATAATAATAATAATAATAATAATAATAATAATAATAATAATAATAATAATAATGAAAGAAGACATCGGAGAAGCGATGCATTTTGATTAACCCGTCCGCCAAAATGTAGTGAGTTCGAGCCACTCTCCCAATGAATATTTCTTGGTGAAAATCCGTTCGGCCGTTTACCAGTAATTTTGCAAAGACACAAACAAACATACAAACATGTGCGACTCCAACGATGGACAGATAACCGTGAATACTATGCAATGTTTAATGTATGATTTACACACATTTTTATGCAACACTCCTCCAAAAACATATAGAATAAACTCATACAGTAAATACCCAATAAAATTAACAAAGCCCACAACATGTGCCATAGAAGTCCGGTACCCAACAGAAGAACACAACCTGCACTGCACTCAACATACAATACAAAAACTAATACAACAGAAGACTCAAAACAAATCCCATAACAAAACATACTGACGCCATACAATATTCCCCAAGGGGGCAAATATGAGACATACACCTCACCAGCACAAAGTGCAGCAAGTGATGCAATAGAAAGTCACTTGAAACTATCAGATGTCGAAAAATGATAGTGGTGATGACGATGGTGACGAACGTTACCTTACTTCAGTTTATGATAGACAGGAGTTTACGTCGAAACTCTGGTGTAACAGCGAAAATGAGGTTGGATTTTTCAGGGAAGGTCTCTCGCTCAGCAGTGGTTTAGTAAAGATGCAGACTGACCACGGCTGTCATGACCTCAGCAGATAATAAAGTAAGGAGGAGGAAGTAGATCAGCGAAGAAAATGGGATAGTGATGCAATGCTACTTAGAAGGTGAACCTAAAAGAAGGGGCTATAGAAAACGTTTATTAACACTTTGGGTAGAGAAGGGTATGTTTAAAGTGACTGAGTAGAGACTAGTAGATCAAGCTAATACTATTAGAAGAAAGTGGATGACAGAATTGGAGGTGGAGGAGATCATAAGAGAACTTGAAAAGAAAGACCAGGCAGTAGGAAAGAGAAACAACAACATAAGTGATACAGCTAAGACCAAAAAAATATAATAATAACACTACCAATAACGACGGACAAGTAGCACCAGTGATTTAAGAGATTTAAGTGAGGAAGATCAGAAGATTTCAGTTGAGCTGCAGGATGTAATGAGATTTCCAGCATTAAAAGGTACCAACAGAAGAAAGCTGCCAGATATGACTAGGAAAGTAGATTCTGTAATCAGTAAGAAAGATATTAAAAACATAGGAGACACTAATTTATTGATCTTTGCAGGAGGGGTGGTAGTTACAAGAAGATTAGATATTCCACAAGGAAACATTGCAAAAGAGCAAATGTGGAAAATGAGATTACAAAATAAAGTGAAGTGTTTAAGATCTGAGTAGAATAGAAGTCTAGAAACTGAACAAGTTAGGGAACACAAGAACTAAATCCTCTCTTGAGATACTTAGTCAAAGGGAAAGGATTTGGGACAGCCATACAAGAGCTGAAACAGCGTATCAAAGCAGCAGAAGGTAAGCTTTCCAGATATCAGAAAAAAATTGATAAGTATCAACAGAATAGATTTGAGGCAGATCAGAAGAGATTTTATAACCAAATAAATAGTGAAGAAGAAAGTACTGGAGATGAGAAACCTAATGCAGAAGAAGCTAGAAAGTTCTGGAGTAATATTTGGGATAACCCAGTCAATCATAAAGGAGATGCAGTAAGGTTAAAGAAAGTGAGGGAAGAAATAGTGAGTGAGAAGCAGCCTGATCTAAGATTAACTAGTGCTTTAATGAGTAAAGTGTTGAAGAAAATGCCGAATTGAAAGGCCCAGGACGAGATTTAGATCACGGGTACTGGCTAAAGATATTTAGCAGTTTACATGGGAGGCTTAGGAAACAACTTTAGGATTACCTTAATGGAGGAATAATACTAGAATGGATGACTAGAGGGAGAAGATATTCATTATGAAAGGTAAAACCAAGGGTAATACAGCTAGCAATTATAGACCAATCATTCGCTTACCATTAGTGCAGAAGTTGTTAACAGGAATGCTTTCAAAAGGCATTTATGAACACCTTGACAATCAGAATTTATTGCCAGAAGAACAGAAAGGTTGTAGAAAGAAAGTTAGAGGAATGCATTATCTATTATACATAGACAAAGCAGTTAAGCCTATGACATAATCTCACACTCATGGATAAGTGAATGTCTGAGTATATTCAGTATTAAAGAGAATTAATTCCCTTTAGCCTGGAAGAAATGGAAAGTAGATCTCTACTCAGGTGACACAGTCTTAGGGAAGGTTGATATCAAAAGAGGAATTTTCCAAGAAGACTCGTTATCCACTTTAATATTTTCTTATGTTTGATTCCCCTTAGATGTAGGCATAGAATTTAGCATAGATAAGTGTGCAATATTAGTCATGGGAAGGGGACATGTAGTCAACAGTGAAGGCATCCAATTACCAGATGGTCAGACATTAAAATCATTGAAAGGAGAGAGTTATTAACATCTAGGAGTATCAGAATCTGACAGAGTACGAACTATAGAAATGAAAACGAAAATTCAGAAGGAGCACATCAGAAGGGTAAGGAAGCTAATGAAATCCAAGTTAAATGGTTTGAATCTAGTAACGGTTGTAAGTACTTAAATGGTCCGAATCTAATGAGTATTTCGTCTGCTGCTACGTTCTGATAACAATAATGAAAATAATAATATGATTTTGAAATGGTTAAAAGACTTTACACAGGCAAATTTATATTAAATAAAAATTGCTTTCAGAACATCATGGAATAAAGTAAGAAAGTATTTACATTTTTATTAAATAAGCTACCGAGTTCAGTCGCTGTAAAAGACGATTTAGTCATGCAGAAAAAAGAAAAATATACCTTGAAATAATTAATTTTCGAACAATATCTTACTTTCTGTCTTGGACTTCGTTTTGGAATGTATTGTTCTTTTCCAGTTTCAACGTTTCAAGGAATTTTCCTTGCGTAGTTTACATTGTCATACATATCCACAGTTATAAATATGTTTGTCTACTGATGATTATATATAAGTTTTTTTTTAAATATGTGTTTTATATATTATGCCGTATGCCTATACACAATTTATATTTCTTTCTCTAAATGGGAAATTTCACCATCTTCCCAATTTATTTTTCATTTAATGGTTGCATTGTCAATAAGATCCTAATATTCCATTTTATCCAATAAAACCTGAGAATAATATTCGGATATCTTTAATGTACTTTTATTATATCCACTTTTCATGTTCCCTTTTACAGAATCGCCTGGAGATTTGAAGGGTAAACTTCAGAGTAATAGTTTGTTAAATTTCAGATAATGAAATACATTACACAACTTTATTTCCATTAGAGTCTCTTCTCCTTTCATACATATATGATATATATATATATATATATATGTGTGTGTGTGTGTGTGTGT
>NC_068989.1:37576185-37578056 GCF_001194135.2 Octopus bimaculoides | reverse complement strand
ATATATATGTATTTATGCATATATATATATATATATATATATGTGTGTGTGTGTGTGTGTGTGTATGTGTGTGTGTGTGTGTGTGTATGTACGTATATATAATCTTTTACTTGTTTTAGTCATTAGGCAGCAGCCATGCTGGAGCACAACCTTGAAAAAGTTTTATTACTTATTCAGTCAGTTACTTTTACCGAACCTCTAAGTTACAGTGATCCAAAATCTTCAACACCGGTTGCAGTGCAGTCACAAACACATGCGCGCACACGCTCACACACACAAACAAACATATATATGTATATATATATATATATATATATTATATATACACACTAGGATTTTCATTCAATTTCCTTCTTACCAGATCCACTCAAAAGGTTTTGGTTGGCTCGAAGCTTTAATACAAGACACTTGCCCAAGGTGCCACGCTGTGGGACTGAACTCAAAACCATATGGCTGGAAGGCGAAATGCTTTCGTTTGCGCATAATATACATACATATATATGTATATAAATACAAACAAACTAAGATTTGTTTTTTTTTTTTTTTAGCGTCGACATGTGTATTGAAAGATACAAGATGATAATCTATTTTCGGGTGCAGAAACACTGTTAGAACATCAGAAAAATTGGGTAAATTACCCTTAAAGAGTGGAAAAATTAGTCATAGAACTCGAACCCACACAAATTGAAGACTCTGGCCAAGTGCTTTACCATTTAAACGCTTGAGGAAAATAATAAAAATGCTAGTTTGTTCATATTTATATACACGGAGTTGTGCGTTTAGATTTATAGCGTCTAAAATTGTAGATTAATTTGTCAGTGGGAAGTTTAGCTTAACGACGTTTCTGTGTTCGAAAATAAATTATCTTATTTGTATCTTACAATACATACATGTATATATAACATGCATAAGCACACACACACACACACACACACACACACACACACACATACACGCACACGCACGCACACACACACACATATTTCGTCATCATCTGTGTATCATGCTGAGTATATATACAGACACGCACACCTCCGAAAGGCATTATGTTGTGCGCTTTGTCAGAGAAAATCTATTTACAGATATGCTGTGATTAAAAACACAGTTATATCACAGCGAATCAGATGGCGTTGGCCTCGATCCTCATAATAATATTGTATTTTTAAAACTATATGTTCATAAAGAGATTCTTCTCTCAAACTGAAATGAACAATAGAATATATATACGGAGTATGATATGTAGATGGCGATTATAATTTAATGGCTGCTGAGTAATTATATACAAAGAGAGAGAGAGAGAGAGAGAGATTACCGACTCACGCAGAGCTTATAAGTTTGTTTAGAATATATATTTATATTTATATATATATATATGTATATATATATCCATACATGCATACACACACACACATACATACATACATACATACATACATATATCAACATGCATATACAAGTAAGCATACATTCATACACGCATATCTACGTATATATTCTTTGTTTTTTTTCTTTCAGGCATTTGAATGCGGCCATTCTGGAGCACTGCCTTTAATCGAACAAATCGACCCATGGACTTATTCTTTGTAAGCCTAGTACTTATTCTATCGGTCTCTTATGCCGAACCTCTAAGTTACGGGTAGATAAAAACACCAACATCGGTTGTCAAGCGTTGGTTGGATGACAAACACAAACATATATATATATATATATATATATATATATATATATGACGTTGACCACTAACGTGGACATTCAATGTGCTAGAAATAGATCACATCTTGTGTCTAACAAGACCTAACTCGTTCTCAACATGAAATATAGCGTGATACCAAAACGTAAGCGGGCAAGACGTTTAAAATCACCGAAAAGGA
>NC_068989.1:37569034-37574994 GCF_001194135.2 Octopus bimaculoides | reverse complement strand
ATATATATATATATATATATATAGACATACGGGTATATATATATATGTACATGTGTGTGTATGGGCGTGTGTCCTCGTGTATGTATGATCATACATAGACACATATATATATTTATATTTATATATTTATATATATAAATATAAATGCGTGGGTATGTGTATATATGTGCGTGTTTGAGTATACGTCTGCATTTGTTACTCCAGCCACTTAACAAGCAATATTGATTCATTTATTTCCTGTAACTTAGCGTTTCGGAAAAGGGACGATGATTGAATCAGTAGCAGACTTAAAACATATACTGGAATCAATTTCAGGATTATCTCCGAAGATCTTCAAGGTGTCTCACAATACTCTGAAAAACTAAATCATGCGATCGTAAGGCGAACATTTCAGCCAATGGAATATGCCTGCGCCGGCAACCAGATTTGTATGTAGGTCATTATTCAGCTTATGTTTCTTCATTTCTTACCAATAAAGAGGTTGTTTCTAACCAAGGAAAGTTTTACAAATTTTTACAATTCCAGTGATGGTTTGCATCTGTAGTCTTCGAATCAGCTTAGGCATTGTGCTACATATGTATGTATGTATGTATGTATGTATGTATGTATGTATGTATGTATGTATGTGTCATTATTCAGTATTATTTCAAGATTTTTTGCCAATAGAGAAAGAGCTGGCTTTTTATCTTGATTCAAGGCTCCATCATTGGAATTTCAACATCAATGAGGTATTTTTCCATGTATGTGAGTATATGTGCAGTATGTGGTGTCAGTGCAAGTGCAGATTTCTTTATTTTGTTTTATGCATACATTCTGATGCATATAGTTGCATTCTAGACAAGCATATAGTTGCATTCTAGACATGCGCATACATACTTAAATCATAAACTTCTGGAAGGTTTTACAAATTTTTAGTTCCAGTGTGTGGCTTGGATCTGTAGTCTTCGAATAAGCTTTCAGTTTTCTAATCAGCCTATTTCTCAAGATTGGTATTTAGGCAGTGTATTACATATCCCAGTGCCCCTATAATTTCAGGTATAAACCTGAACTGTATATTTATCAATAGTTCACTGTAGGTACTTTCTTTTTCGTTCATTTTTTAGCAGTATGTATGCATATATGTATGCATGTATGCATATATATATGTTTGTGTATGTTTATATATGGAATGGGGCATGTAAGTTGAGTACCAAATACAAGCCTTCATGCGTGCAAAGAATAATCAAGTCTTATATTTGAACGCGGGTAAGGATCTAGTGTGTAGATAGAATCATTGTAACCTGAAAGCTTGTAATAATAAATTGCAGTGCAACACTTAAATGAAAACAGATATGTTTGGCGCCATCTTGTATTGTTATCTGCTATCTTAAAACTAATCAAAAAATAAATAATTGAAGTGGGAAATCAGACACAAGTCGGAAAGAAACAATTTTGGATAACAATTTTTTGAAAAAAAAAATATGCTTTATGAAGAATCTAAATAATTCCACATATATCAGTTGAATTTGCCGAAATGAATTTCTTAACTGGAGCAATTTACTTTTTGTCTTTTATTTCTTTCAGCCATTGGACTGCGGCCATTCTGGGGCACCACCTTGCAGAAATTACTTAAACATATCGACTCCAGTACTTATTTTTTTGAAGCCGGAAATTTACTCTATCGGTCTTTTTTCCGGAAGTGATAAGTTGCGTAAGCAAACCAGCATCGGCTGTAAAAGGGAGCAAACAGGAAAACACA
The DNA here is from genome assembly GCF_001194135.2 of Octopus bimaculoides. NCBI lineage: Eukaryota > Metazoa > Mollusca > Cephalopoda > Octopoda > Octopodidae > Octopus > Octopus bimaculoides. The sequence continues at coordinate 37,573,256 of NC_068989.1, read as the reverse complement.
CAGAAACACACATATATACATACCTACATATATACATATATGTATATATTTACATATATACATACATGCATACATACATACATGCATACATACATACATACATATATACATACATGTATATATATATATATATATATATTCCAACCACGTGCTTTCACATACCAACTTTCTCACCTATATATATATATATATATATATATATATATATATATATATACAGCATGTGTGTGTGCAGTGTGTCTATAAATTACCTTGATAATTTGAAAAAACTCAGAAAAAATAACCATTACTCAGTAGGTTGCATATATACATGCAAACATACATACATACAAACATACATACATACATACATACATACATACATACATACATACATACATACATACATACATACACGAAACATTCAAAGCGACAAGTCGCGTATTTGGCGTGGGAGACTATTTATGGAAAATACGGCGAATACTATCTCCAACTTTGGAGCCACAACAAGCAGCCTTGTTAAATAACTGGCTAATCTTCAAATGAATTAACTGAGGGAAACTTTTATTCACGATCGTAGTGATTTTCGACTCAAACTTGAATTTAGCATGTAGAGAGTTACTATAAACAACATGACTGGATACAACATCAACAACAACACAATCGAGGAACAGAAAGAAAACAACAGCTCAACAGGTAAACAATTTCTTTTTTGCTGTAGTTATAGAAGAATCCGTAACTAAAAAACTCATTTCTCTTGGAGTTATGAATTGAATAATGATCTATTTAACTGCTACAAAAAAGCGATAGAAAACCCTGCTGTTAGCTATATGAAACAATTGAAATCAAATTTGGACGATCTGCATCCAGAATTAAATCATATTACGGCGAAGCGACTACGCCAACAAGCAAAATTAGAACATAGAAGAACATGTAGTAGAACATAGAAGGAAGGTAACTGTAACTTTATTAAGAAATTGAAAATTAACCTTCTGCCCAACTCTATAAACAAAAACGAAAACGTGAATTATATAAGACCACCGCGTGGTTTCACAGCTTGCGACATTCCAAGATTCTATAGTGCCTACCAGCCAAACTACATTACTGGCTCAAGTAACTGACCACTGTCCACCTACTATGACTATGGTAAATAGCAGACACAACAGCAACGATTATTGTAGTAGTGGTGATAGGATTATATGCCAATGAAGTGCGACCTTATTGAAATTTTCCGAGAAAAAATAACTTTAGCTTTGAAGAGAGTATTCTCTACCAAAGAAGGTAAAAAAATCACTAGATACGATATTAAAAGTTGTCAACGAAACTGGCGATGAGTATTTACAACAGTGTGATGAACCCACATACTGGCAATTTAACGATTGTCTATATGCTCTGTCTACTACTAAAAGTAAACAGAACCTAAATAGTAAAGAAAGTACCATCATGGGTTTTGAAGACAAAGAAAAAGATAACTGGTCTACGGAAGATCATCAATCATGTAATGATGCTTATTGCATGCAAACAAGCAAATTACTATACGTCTCGCAAACTTGATTGTTGGAAATTAGTACAAGAAGCTAACATTCTACCGGCCATATCTTATCAATCTGTACCAGCAAGCTTCTATTGGGAACAGTAGCATACCACACTGGTTAGCTCTGGCACAGACAAAATTGATCCCCAAATGCAGGACCACCCACATGGCGAAAACTACTGACAAATTGCATGCCAGAACTTAATGTGTGATATATATACAGCATGTTTAAACCTCTTCCTCCAAGACCATTGTAAAGCCAATAACATTATCACAGCAGATCAAGCAGCTGGGAAGAAGGATGTCTGGGGATGTGCCGAACAATTGTTAATCTACAAAACTGTGATGTCAAGAGTGCAAGAGCATAGGAGGAAATTTGTTTCGATGTGGCAAGACTACAAGAAAGCCTTTGACTCTGTTCCGTACTCATCGATGCTAGAAGCTCTTCAACTTGCTAAAGTTCCAGAGAGAATAGTCAAAGCCATAGTTGACCTAACTTCATCTTGGGCCACCATTCACAAAGAGTGAATGAACTATCACTAATACAATACAGTATCGAAAAAGGCATATTCCAAGGAGACTGCCTCTCAGTGATGTTGTTTATACTTTCTGTATACCCCTTGTTATTCATGTTAAGGAAATCTGAAGGATATCTCACTGGTTCACAAGGAGACAGAAATACCAAAATTAAACACAGTTTCTTTGTGGATGACTTGAAACTTTATGCAAAGAATATACATGAGATGAAAAAGAGCCTTGACCTAGTTACAACATTTTTAAAGGATGTAGGATTGGAGTTTGGTCAAGATAAATGTTGTCATATGGTTGTGAAAAGGGGGAAAACTATAAACCAGACTAGTAATATCTTCATTAATGATTTGACTGCTTCCCCTGTATCTGAGGAGGAGTGTTACAGGTATCTAGGTGTGGATGAAAATATATCTTACTGTGGCATTTATAACTAAAGAATATTACAGCCTAATAACGAAAGTTTGCACCTCAGAACACTCTGCATTCAAGAAAACATTGGCCCACAATGTGCTTGCAGTGTCAGTACTCATACCAACATTTGAGCTGCTTTATTAGATGCTTGATGAGATCCGAGCCATTGATGTGAAAACCCCAAAAATACTAACAAGCACACATAATTTCCATATAAACGGTGATGTAGACCGCCGCTACCTAAGACGAAAACAAAGCGAAAGTGAGTTATCATCGATCTAAAATACCCTTGAATGTCGCACCATATCCCTTCGGCAACATCTTTTAACCGCCAAATATCGAAGTGCTTCCCTTGATCAAGTTTACATACACGAGGCTGATAACATCATAAGACTTGGAAGGCAGCTCCTTGACCAACACTCTTTGTCTGATAACCTAGAATACATGCCCTCAGAAGTCGCACGACTCTACCGCTCATCAAATGAAAGGATGAGCATATATGAGCAGAAGACTATGCATGGATATGCTAGTAGAAAACTCCGAGATGATAGTAACATTGATCATCAAAGCAGTTTATCATGGACAAATAGCCGGATTACTACCTCCCACTTTGAAAGGTATGCGTATGCAATCCAGGAACAGGAAATATCAACCAAGTACCTGATGCACAAAAGGGATAGGAATGCAGGAAAAGTCGTAAAGTGGAAAAACCGATGCAGACTTTGTAGAGTTCACATTGAAGATATCACCCACATATAAGCAGTTGTCATAAAATGTCATCTAGGTATTATCAACCGATGAGAGATGATGTTGTACCTAGGAAATTCTATAATGAAATCCGTCGGAAGGATAATCCCGAGAACAAAGAAATAAGAACCCACAATATGGTAGAAGCCATAGCCACTCATAATAAGGAGGAATACTGTTGGAATGTACCAATGAATACTTCAATAAAATGTAAGCACAACACACCTGATATAGTGATTTGGGACAAAGAGAAACTGTGCACAGTTGTGGAAATTAGCTGCCCAGCAGATGTAAACATAAAACTGAAGATCAGTGAAAAGGAGAACACTAATGCTGAACTATTGAGAAATCTGCAGTTACTCTATTCAGATTACAAGTTCAGGTTTATACTTGTAATTATTGGTGCCCTGGGATATGTAACACACTGCCTAAATACCTATCTTGAGAAATTAAGAAATTAGGCTTCTCAAAACCAAAAGAAGAAAGCTAATTCGAAGATTAAAGATCCAATCCATCACTGGAACTGTAAAAATCTGTAAAACTTTCCAGAAGTTTATCATTGAAATGTATATGAACATGTCTAGATATGCAACTATATGCATGAGAATACGCACATAAAACATACAAATATGCACATACATACATACATACATACATACATACCAACAAAAACACCCTGTTGTTGATTTTGATACACGGTGATCGTTTATAAGCTTTAACCCTTTGATTCCTGACCTCCTGAACCTTATTTGACCATAAACCTGGCACCGCACCGATACTCCACACGTAGAGCGATGCTGCGGTATAGAGAAAATTATGCCATCCACCAGTAAACCGGTGTTATAGGCTCAAAGGTTTAAGCTTATAATTAATATTATTATACACACACACACACATACCCACGCACACATATATATGCGTGTGTGTGTGTGTGTGTGTGTGTGTGTGTACATGCATATATATATATATATATATATATATAGAGAGAGAGAGAGAGAGAGAGAGAGAGAGAGAGAGAGA
>NC_068989.1:37564038-37568995 GCF_001194135.2 Octopus bimaculoides | reverse complement strand
ATATATATATATATATATATATATATATATATATATATAAATATATATTTGAAGGTTTATATATTTGTATATATATATATATATATATATACACATACATGTACATACTTATATATAGATATATATTTATTAATTCATATACATACATATTGCCTCAGCATCGTCGCAGTCTAAAGACTAAAACGAGTAAAAGATAAAAGGTAAAAGATATATATGTATATTGTGTGGTAAGTAACTTGCTTACCAACCACATGGTCTTGGGTTCAGTCCCCACTGTGTGGCATCTTGGGCAAGTGTCTTCTACTATAGCCGACCAAAGCCTTGTGAGTGGATTTGGTAGACGGAAACTGAAAGAATCCCGTAGTGTGTGTGTGTGTGTGTGTCTGTTTTATAATAATAATAATAATAATAATAATTATTATTATTATTATTATTATTATTATTATTATTATTATTATTATTATTATTATCATCATCTTCATAAATATTGTTACTGTTGTGGTTGTTATTTTCAACGAGTGCAGATGTTTTATTTTGTTGTTCTTACTTGGATCACTACCTTTTCCAATGATGTTTTTTAAAAAGAAATTGGATATGATTTTACTTGTCTGTGTCACGTAAATGTATTTTACAAGGCAAGTTTATTTTATTTAATTCACTTTTGAAGAAGAAAAACGTTTTTATTGACATTTTGAACTTTGTTTTATTTCGACTTCATTTGCAATGGTGTCGAGTCGAAGTGACGCCAGCCAAGGCAAAATGAAAATAAAGCAAGTTTGCTATTGCGAAGCAGAATCACACAAACAAACTTGCATTGAAATAACACACATAGGTTCTAGAAAGAGAAAATTTTGCGTTTTTTACAAAAGAAAATAACATTTTTTCAGTGATTCTTAAACGTTGAGCAGCGACAACACTAAAAGAAATGCTGTCGAAGAAAAAGTTCACGCATGAAATTAGTTTTTCGCAAGCTTCCTCCAGTGTAAAGTTTTTTTAACGTGAGTAATGAATTTAGAAAAAGAACATTGGCAGAATTTTGTTTAAATCTAGTGCATCTCCTTGCTCGAAGTATACATTGAGAATATGATATGAAGAAAAAAATTGACCTTGCTTTGTCTGCCAAGGAAAGGGTTTTTTATATCCACAGAAGAGCAATTATTGGAGCGAATGTCATATGCACAGGAAAAGGTAAAGTCTAATGAACCATCTGCCTGGTGTTCAGCAAAAGGTAGGGGATGAAGCTGTTGTGTTCGCGAGTTGTGTTTCGGAGAAGAAAATTTTTGGTTTGGTGGCACACTCTTTGTAATAAGGACGGGAACATTTCATTTGTTGACTTGATGCTTTGACACTTTTCAGTTCTCTGTGCAAAAACTTTATACATGAGTTTTGCTAGTAGATGTGTAACATCTGGTTTGTCTACCTTGTTTGCTAAGCTTTCTGGTCTTTCTCTTACTACCTTCTGTATGAGTCATTTTTTGCATTGTTTTGTGATCTTACGGGGTCATGAGGACTAGTATGTCAATGGTGATCCCATCCGATTACATATTGCAAAGTATTATATTTGCACTGACTATTTATCAATATTGTACCACGAAAGAGACTTCTAGCCAGAGATCGATATCTGATGTCTCTGCCAGTAATTTGTGTCCCTCCTTCCCAGATATTGCAGATCAGCTTATGTGTGTGTGTGCTGCGGCTTGCGTTTTGCCCTGTCTTCTAGTTTAATGATTCCACTTTATTGTGCCTTATACATTTCCTTTCCAAATACCGGATATTTAATTTAAAATATATTCCATGGCTGACTCCAGCTTTGAGTTAGTTAGAAAAGGTAATCTACTGTGTGGCTTGCAAGACAGAAATACACTGCTCTTTTTCTTCCCACGGGTTTATATGATTAATTGTGGAATACTGACACCCGTTTCATGGACAACATGCTTCCAACTTCCGATCTTTTAGTGAAATGATTTATACTAAGAGACTTTTTTTCTTACAAAGAACATTGTTACAAGAACACTTTCACTATTCGTGTTAACACACGAAATGCGACGTGAATACATATTGTTGTAGTTGGTGTTAAACGTATTTATGAAGTTGCATTTTTCTGTGGAAGTGTTACTTTTAACATTTTCTTTCATTTATTTGCGTGTTCATTAATATATATATTTCATATATATTTGTTTTGTTTGTTCGTTTTGTTCCGTTTAGTAGTTTTTTGCTGTTTGCTTTGTTTTGTTTAGCAGTTGTTTTTCTTTATTTACTTTATTTACTGCAGTGTTTCTGAGGCCTGGATCCAAGGAAAGAAGACGCCATTTCTTTGCATTAGCATTTCGTAATGGAATAAAATGAAAATATTTTAATAACCGAAGTTGTTGAGCAGGCATTTCAAAAAATTCAATAAGTGTCCCTGTGTGAAATGAAATCTAAAATGTAAAATATTTCTTTCCAGTTGCAATATTTTATAACGATGATAATAATAATGATAGCTTCAAATTTTGGCACAAGGTTAGCAAATACAGAAGAAGGGGTAAGTCGATTGATCCAAGATTGTTGATCCGTTATTGAAACGAGCTACGGAAAATTTTGTCTGACAAACGGCGACCACACTTGCTCGCTATCAAGGAAACGCTGAATATTTCGCAGTCTTAGCACGTCCAGTCCGCCACTCGGTAGCTGCTGGCAGCAGATGGATCGTCTGACGAAAGGAATACGTCCTTCCACAGAAAGTGGAAGAGCAGGCGCTCCAGCTTGATCATCCACGAAGCAGAGCAAGGGCCGACGGTCAGGTGATAATAGATGACGGAAGCGATGTACGCACTATCCACCTCTACCCGACCCTGGCCGAAAGGTGTGACATTCCATCGAGATTTGGAGGTGAAATCCATCCTGCCTCCGACTCACCATGCACTCCGTATGTTCGGCATAGTGCCGCTGAAATTCCGCACACATCTGCTTGGATTCGTTTAGCGCCTACCCCAACCTGTCAAAGACCAAATTTTGGCTTTGCTTCCTCGGTGCACTTTCACCATCCGGGACCATCAACGGCTTTCATTTCCTAGTATCTTAACGCATGCGCTCTAGCTTGTGCTTGGAATTGAAGAATTGATAAAGAGCCAATTTTGCCGCCAGCATGTCGATCACTATGGCTTTTCTACATGCCTCTTCTAGCTTCCTATCTATTTCCCTCTCTATTCTAGATTCCTCTAACGCTATTCTTTACTCAACTCTAATGCCTTTACTGTAATAGCCCTTTCCAGAGCTACCCACCCCGGTTGTTGATGGTTGCACCCGACAACTTCCGATGGATTAACTTGCTGGGGCAATCAGTGAAAGCTTGACGCGCCCAGAAAGAATAGGTCGATTACATCGCTCCCGTGCTCAACTGGTACTTATTGTATCGACTCTGAAAGGATGAGAGACAAATTCCACCCGAGCGGAATTTGTCTTTCATCCTTTCAGAATTTGAAACCAGAACGTAAAGACAGAGGAAATGCCGCTAAGCTTTTTGTCCGTCATGCTAACCATTTTCTAGGTCTCCATTTTAATGATATGAATGATAATAATAATGATGATGATGATGATGATGATGATGATGAAGAAGAAGAAGAAGAAGAAGAAGAAGAAGAAGAAGAAGAAGAAGAAGAAGAAGAGGAAGTAGATGATGATGATGATGATGATGATGATGATGATGATGATGATGATGAAACTACTACTACTACTACTACTACTACTACTACTACTACTACTACTAATAATAATAAAAATAATAATAATAATAATAGCGTATCAGAACAACGATGTTAACGGCCATGAGAAGGATGTTTAATTAAAATTCGCCGATCTTCGAAAATCGAATATGGATCTGGAAGGTAGAGTCACACATTTATGCTGCAAGGAACACAACGGAGATGTTTTGATTACTGAGAAGAAACTGAAGTTAGAATATGGGATATCGTCGAAGAACAGTATTTTGGTAAAAATAATTGAAAAATATTACAATGAACTAAATCAAAGAGTCCTGGAGATGTGAGTTGTTACCAACTGTAACCTACTCAGACAATTTGAATGTTTACGTTGTATCACGTGGCTCTTGTACGAGCAATGACGGGCGGTTAGCGAGTGGGGTGGTTTTGTTCGAACTAGACTATCATTTTTCATTCTGATTTTAGGGTATTTTTCCTTTAAATCTTTAAATTTCTAGATTTAAGTCTTTCGTCTTTTAATACAATTCATATTTATTCCATGTAATTATTTGTGTAATATAATAAACTTTAAACTTGTTCATTCATGTATATATATACGCATGTGTTTATATCATGTAGATATATAAATATATATACATACATATATATCTATATATATATATACACACACACATATATATATATATATATATACACATATATATACATACATATACATATATACATACATACATACACACACACACACACACACACACACACACACACACACACACACACACACACACACACACACACACACACACACACACACACACACACACACACACACACACATATATATATATATATATATATGAATGCATAAATCGCTGCTATGTCCAAGTTTGGCCAAATACGTTTATTTTCCAAATATTTAATTTTGCTAGCAATAGCCGATTCTTTTGGTCAAACTATCGTATCTCCAGCTGCTTCAGATGAGAGTCAAAGTGTAGTACAATGGTTTAGCATTTTTCAAAAGTGTAGTAAGTCCCACATACGACAATTTGGCAAAACTATTTCTAAAAATATCATACATGCATAGAGTTACGATTTTATGCACCCAACAAAGTATTACTGTTAAGCTGAAACTGTCGCTAAGGTAAAAATAAATGCAATGGTGAAACTATTTTTTCGTTGTCTGAAAAAGAAGTAACGTTCTGGACTTACGACACTTTTACATAATAGCAACGAAATGTATTTATTAACCTTAACAG
>NC_068989.1:37559078-37563622 GCF_001194135.2 Octopus bimaculoides | reverse complement strand
GTGTGTGTGTGTGTGTGTGTGTGTGTGTGTGTGTGTGTGTGTGTGTGTGTGTGTGTGTGCGTGCGTGCGTGCGTAGATATTGTATACCCTTTTTTACCCTTGAACTTATCATACAAATAGTTGGCCCCACCCCTCAGTTAAACGTGCATAATCTTTTACTGTGTCTCGTAGGCCCCTTGTGGCTAATGAAGAAAATAAATACGGAATAAATATAAACAACATTGTTTTTCTTGTTGTTGCAGTAGATCTAATTAAAAAATTCATTAAGCTCTGTTGGAAGTTGTATTGTTAAGACGACGACTTAAAGCAAAAAAAAAGGGAGAAAGAAATAGATATAAATAAATAAGATCTAGTAAAATCTTTAAAAAATAAACACGAACAAAACACATATAAACATACACAGACGTACATAAACAAAAGAAATAAATAAAATTAAAAAAAAAGAAAATAATGCAATATGTAAATGAGAAACAAAGATGACTACAACAATAACAGCAACAACAACAACAATAACAACTGCGAAGAATCGATTAATGAAGCTCTAGCAGTGATCTTGTTGCCAGTCTCTGTGATAACGGTTATATAAAATCCTTCTCTTCTAATGAAGATTTCTCAAATGATTCGTTGCAAATTTGATCTTTGGAGAGATTATTGTGATGAAAACTGGAAATAGTTTATTCATTGATTAACTTATTATATTGACTGTATGGGCGGTGGTCGTGTTGTTGCTGTTGTTGTTGTTACTCTGGTGATTTTGCTTTGTTGCTAAATTTCAAATTTGTTGATTTTGTGTAATGGTAGGGGTTTATTGAGGTTTTATTAGAGGAATGTTTTTTAGGGGGAAGTATTGGTTTTTTTCCGTTCAGTCTTTAAGCTTAAAAATCAATAAAAATATAGATTTGGATACTTAAAACAACAACACCAACAACAATATTTTTTATATTCCTTTGAAAACATTCGAAATTAACAACTTAAGCATTGTTTCTCTATGAAACTGTGAAAAGCTCCATTGTTTTTGTTGTTTTATGAATTTATGAGAATTTTATTCCTATTTTCTTCACTGGTTGAAGTGCACTTTCAAAGTTTTGCTTAATTAAACTGATTAGATTTTTCTGATTAGAATTCCAGTTTTATTGAGATTAACCAGACTCAGAGACGAAAAAGTCGGTTTACACACTTACATTTTTTTTTCTCACTTCACTGCATTGTAAGAAAAGCTCAGCAAGTACATTGAAAACAGATATTGTTTTCTTCTAGTGACGAAAAAATTAGTTATTAAATGATACCAATTTCTACGACCTAACACATATATATTTATGTGTGTGTGTGTGTGTGTGTGTGTGTGTGTGTGTGTGTGTGTTGTGTGTGTGTGTGTGTGCGTGCGTATAGATAAACAGATATGTATATATATACATATATATACGTGTGTGTATATGTACATATAGATAGACAGATATGTATGTATATATGCGTACAAACATACACATACATACATACATGCATGCATGTATATGCATATGTATAAATATATGTGCATATGTATGTATGGACGTAAATGAGTATGTATTCGTCTGTCTTCACTCTGCTGGAAAGAGCTGACAAAAGAAACGAAAACATAACAGCAACAACAAAAAAATCAGTATTAAAATATAAACAAAAAAGTTCCTGTTTGAAAAAGTACTCACACGAACATATCCATTCGCAGTCAAACTTACACATGACTAAAAACATACATTTACACATACATTCACACACAAATGTATGTACATACAAAATCAATACTTTCACTCACACACGCGCACACACACACACACACACACACACACACACACACACACACACACACACACACACACACACACTCACTCACTCACACACATTATACACAGAGATTCACAAATAAACATGCACACTTATACAAAGAGTCACAGTTTCAAAATTGTTTAGGCATTATTTATTTACCATTTTATTTCTTTAAGAATTAAGATAAATGTCTTTTACAACTTACAGACTTCTACGAGACAGGCACTGAACACTATTTTCGTTGTATCAAATAGATGGAAAATTAAATAGCCTTGCACTCGATATGATATCGATAGAATTAGTAGAACGTCAAACAAAATGCCTGGCGATATTTAACAACCCCTATTTTACGTTCTCATTTGCAATTCAATGTAATCTTTTAAAAATGTATCAAGCTAAAATAACTTAACTCAAATAAACCAGTGGCATTGATAACGTTCAACTACCCTTCTTTCCCCTCTGTAGCCTCTATGTCGAAAGGACCTCATCCCTTCGGAATCTTCTTGCTCATGTCTTTCCTGCAGCTGTTTAGACGGAATGCTAACGCCATTAATCTGTTTAGTCGGCATGCTAATGTCATTAATCTCACCAGTTTCGTAGGACCTACAACTGTTATGGGTTCTGTCCATTTTTCCAAACTCAGCAAATGAAAAAGTAAGATAAAGCGCAATGTGCTGAGAGCTGCATGCAATACATTTTTAATCTATTGAAATTTGCTTCGTTGTTTGGAAAAGAAGTGCAAAAACCCGTGGTTGTTGTTAACGACTCTTAAATAAAAAGGGAGATAATTCTTTAAAATTATGATCCATTCGCTGAGCATTATATTAAATACTTAAAGGAAAGAGTCTGATCTTTGTTTTAAAGGAGCAAATGATAATTATAAACATGTTCTAGCCTATTGGATCTCATCAGTATAGTGTACTCGAATCTGCTTGAAGAAAGATTTTTACATATAGGGAAAGAATTAACTAAGGTTCTGGAAAAATAATTTCCATAATTATAATAGGGAATAAGTTAAGGAAGTGGTTTAATATGTCATTGGTATAAATTTAAATATATGATTACGAATGAGAAACTGAAGTGATGTCGGTAGTATAGGTGAAAAGAAGGAGTATGAAGAGGAATACGCGAAGAGAATTCGTGTGCAGTGGTGTTAGCAGAATGACAGATCTGAGATGTGGGCGGTTGCAAGATAGAAGTCTGTTAAAATGTTGAAAAGCTAGGTGGATGGAGTAAAAAAATAAATAAGTATAGGTAAGGAGTAAGGAGTTATAATTCCTAATAATTTCCCGCCAAAATGTAATACAATTTCATAATGTCAAAAATAATTACTGTTATTGATAAAATATATACTAATCAAATGCTGATATTTGATATGATCATTCGTATGACACCAAGTAAATTTATTACCTTTTAACTATGTCAGAAATATTTAACGAAATAGAAATCAGAATGGAATGATCATCTAAACATGTGCTAATATGTGCTTTAGTGTATTTAGTCCCGAGTTCAAATACAGCTGGTATCCACTTGAATTTTTTGTCCTCCTGAACTCATTAAAATATTCACAAGTCATGCAATAATGGGATCGATATAATTGACAACACATTCTCCTCGCCCCAAAATATATGCTCCTGTACCTAATTCAGAAATCTTTAATGTTGTTCACCCGCTGCCTGATATTAAATCTTTCTTATACACACGTACACACTCACATAGACACAGATACCCAATCTATTTATCTTTCGCCCTTTCTCTTTCTCTGTTCTTCTATTTTTACGTCGGTTTCACTACTTAAGGGAACTGGGGAGGGAGTAACATAACTATTAGAATAAAACAAAACTAAGCTCTTCAAAAATACGCACACTTATATGTACAGAAACTCGCATCATATTCACAAGTACTGATTCCACTACGCAAACACGTACAAAATATCAACTAAAATAACTAGTAGTTAATCAAGTTTTTCAAGCTTCTACTTATACTTGAATGTATGCCATATTTGCAGAAAGACATCTCTTAACTTCACTTAAAAAGAGCTTTCAATGAAGGGAAGGAAGCTACTTCCACATTTTGAATCAACAAGAAGGTTGGACATTTAAATCCTGAGATGGTAAGTGGCTGTATTGGCAGTATTAAACAAGAACTAAATATTAGTAAAAGATAATAAAGCAAGAAAAAAAAACGAAGTAAAAAAACGGTCTTCATGGCAAAGAGCCCAGAATAATTGTACATATTTTTTACTTACAGACGTATTTTCTCACTTCCTTATTATCTTTTCATTTACATTTTTATGAGTTACTAAGCAAAGTGTTACCAAGTGACTCACTTCATTTAAGAAGAGGAAGCCATTTTCTTAACTTATATTTGTTCACAAGATAAGCACACATGCGCGCGCGCGCACGCGCACACATACACAGACATCTATACCTAACACTACGATGTCATGTGTAAGGGGATAAAATCGTATCATAACCGTTATCTAAAAAAAAAAAATAATTTATTATCGAACGCTAAAATTTTGAGATATAAGAGCAACTAGTGATAGTAGTAGTGCTATCGTGGTTTGTTGTTGGGGTTGATGTGATTATTTCTAATTCTACCAAATAAGAAATTTTTCAGTTTTTTATACTACATACAAGCATACATAATAAATGCACACTTACACGTATTGTATATGTGTGTTTGTGTGTGTACACACACACACACACACACACACATACATATATGCACATATATAT
>NC_068989.1:37556087-37558962 GCF_001194135.2 Octopus bimaculoides | reverse complement strand
TCCGATCTATAAATACATAAATAGTAAACGGATTTCTGTTAGTTTTAACGATGAGTGTATCGGTTGTTCGCATACCTGAGTTACCATGGCAATGGAATTAAAAATCCTCTAAGATTAGCATCTAAATGGATGAAAATTCCACTGATATATCTATTTCTAATGTAATTCATAGCCAAATTCAAGGGGACACAATGTAACAAGACTGGCCTTTTGAATTACAGGCACAATATATTTGATGGTCTTCCATACAGTTTCCGCTAACACAATAACATTCATATAGCTTGGGTTGATTCAATATAGAGGCAAAGACAATGGTCCAAATTGCCATGCTGAGGAATCGAAACCAGAACTTCTTTTTGCGGTTTGAAACTTTTAACTATTTTGTCATACCGATAAATGAGTTCAAACTTACATATATACATGCATATATGGATGTGTAGCCAGATCTTTGCGAATACAGGGCGCTCTGTATCCTATATGTATGTGTATATATAAATGCATCTATATCTGTACACATATATAAAATATATAATACTTACAAGCGTATATACATGCATATATGCATGAATATATACACGAATACATAAAAACATACATGGAGATTTTCACAGATACACACATAGATATACATAAATACACAAACACACACACATAATATATAAGCCCGCATATATACATATATATGTACGAATATGCATATATACATACATATATGCATGCATACATACATGAATTTATAAATGGGCGCATACAAATATAGCATGTACATGCGTACATACATACATACATACATACACACACAAAGACACACGCACATACATTTCCCGCGAACAAGATTTTAAAAAATATACTCATACATACGCAAACAGACATAAACATAGCTATCTACCTGCATACATATATACTTACATGCAGCTCTTTGCTGTGAACAGACATACTAAGAACTATAATATATGCATGTACACATACGCACACATATACGTACATATATAATACATACATGGCGTAGGAGACCATTTATCGAAAATACGGCGAATACTATCTCTAGCATTGAAACCACAACTTGCAGCCTTGTTAAATAACTGGCTAATCTTCAAATGAATTAACTGAGGGGGCCTTTTATTCACGATTGTAGTGATTTTCGACTGAAACTTGAATTTAGTATGCAAAGAGTTACTACAAATAACATGGCTGGATACAAGATCAACAACAACACAATCGAGGAACAGAACGAAAACAACAGCTCAACAGGTAAGCAATTTCTCTCTAGCTGTAGTTATAGAAGAAACCGTAACTAAAAAACTCATTTCTCTTGGAGTTATGTACTGAATAATGATCTATTTAACTGCTACAAAAAAAGCGTAACAAAACCCCGCTGTCGGATGTATGAATGGATTGAAATCATATTTGGACGATCTGTATCCAGAATTAAACCCTTTTACAGTAAAGTAACTGCGGCAACAAGCAACATTTGTAGAATATAGAAAGTTAGTAACTAACTTTATTTTAAAAAATTGAATATTAACCTTCTTCCCAACTCTATAAGCAAAATAGAAATCGTGAATTATATAAGACCACCACGTGGTTTCGCAGCTAGTGACATTCCAACAGATTCCATAGTGAGTGCCAGCCAAACTACATAACTGGCTCAAGTAACTGACTTCTGTCCCCACTACTACTACTACTAAATTGCAGGCACAACCGCAAGGATTATTGTAGTAGTAGGGATAGTCAAAATTATATGCCAGTGAACTGTGCCCTTACTGAAATTTTCCGAGAAAAAATAACTTTGGCTTTGAAGGACCCCCTCGAGAAGAGAGTATTCTCTACTAAAGTAAGTAAAGAACTATCAGATACGGTATTAAAAACTGTTAACGAAATTGGTGGTGATGAACCCACATACTGGGAGATTAACGATTGTCTATATGCTCTGTCTACTACTGTAAAACAGTACATGAATGATATTCAAAAAGTAAACAAAACCGAAATAATAAAGAAAGTACCATCATGGGTTTTAAAGACAGAGAAAACGACAACTGGTCTATGGAAGATCATCAATCGTGTAATGATTCTTATTGCATGCAAACAAGCAAATTACTATACGTCTCGCCAACAGAAAGTAAGGAAGGAGATAGAAATGATGCTTGGAGACAGCAAAAAGAGGACACTCACTTGCAAACTGATTACCATCAAGCAAGAGCTAAAAGCTGTCAGGGAAAAGAATAACCGAGAGAAGAGCAATAAACAAAAAATTTAACCGCAACCAAGTAGTAGAATACAGAGACATGAGAGGAAGAGCAGTAAATAACATGGAGGCTCTTCTTTCACGAGATGACATAGACTCCTTCTGGAAGAAAAGCTGGAGTGAAGAGAAGGAATTTAACCAAGATGCTTTGTGGCTGGAAGAAATCCGGAAACGTTATTGCTCCTGCGTTACATCCAAGACATACAATATTAATGGTGAAATACTTGCAACTCTGATCCAGAAACTCTAGGATGGGAAAGCACCTGGAAGAGACTTGATTGTTGGATATTGGTACAAGAAGCTAAAAATCTACCGGCCATATCTTATCAATCCGTACCAGCAAGCTTTCATTGGGAAGAGTAGTATACCACACTGGTTGGCTCTGGCAGAGACAAAATTGATCCCCAAACGTAGAACCACCCACATGGCAAAAAACCAATGGCCAATCGCATGCCGGAATTGAATGTATAAGATATATACAGCATGTTTATTCAAACCGCTTCCTCCAGGACCATTGTGAAACCAATAACATTAATACAGAGAACAAGCAGTTGGGAAGAAGGTAGTTTGGGGATGTATATATGTATATATACATACATATATATACATATATATATATATATATATATG
>NC_068989.1:37550276-37555372 GCF_001194135.2 Octopus bimaculoides | reverse complement strand
AATTACAGCTTAATGGTAAAATTCAAAAGTCTTCGTTTTGGCGCGCTAATTCCAGGAATATGTCCGCAGAGAATATTTACTGCGTCACATATATCCAGTATGAGAACTCGGTAAGGGTTAATATATTATTATTAAAATATGGCAAAAAATCATATATTAATTAATATCGATTAATTACCAGGAAGCTAGCACATTTAAAGAACCAAAGAGATTCAGAAACAGTATCTGCAATCTCAGGGGATTAAAGTACATTTTTATATATGACGTTGACCACTAACGTGGACATTTAATGTGCTAGAAATAGATCACATCTTGTGTCTAAAAAGACCTAAATTGTTCTCAACATGAAATATAGCGTGATACCAAAACGTAAGCAGGCAAAACATTTAAAATCACCGAAAAGGTGATATATGTACATATATAACGAGGCAAATGCAAATTTACCCCATTTTGATAAATACAAACAGCTGTAAACATACTCCTGATTTAATTAAATTAAACTGTCTTTAAGACACCAATGATCCACTTCTCCTTGTTAATTTTTGCTCCATTTCTTAGCGCCTCTCTCTTTCTCTCTCTCTCTCTCTCTCTCTCTCTCTCTCTATATATATATATATATATATATATATATATATATATATATATATATATATATGTATATACAATGGAATAATTGCTATGAAGCATTGTGTAGAATATATTGTATAAAGGATCATGGGTAAGGCCAAAACAATGCGAAGTAAATGCAAGGTAAATCACAAGAAAACAAATATGTGAATTAATGTAGACTTACCTTGCATTCAATATTTCGGAGTTATGATGCCAGTTTCAAGAAATTACGAGTGTTGCCGATGTGCGTATGTTTGAGCGTGTGTGGAGTGGACATGCGAAGAAGGGTGTTGCTATAGCAACCAGCTAGCTTCCTGCAACTCCATTCTATTGTTGATCTTAGGTGCAGAGTCTTACTGAAACACATATTTCCTTCCATTGCATACACTGTCTATCCAGGGCTTAAAAATTATTTCCAGGACCTCAATGTAGGCAGCAGGGTTGACAACCCCTAAAACCACGACAGATGTAGGAAATTTTTTATGCATAACACTTGGAACTTCAAAAGGGCCTGCACATAATAACCATCTGTCATTTCTTCTGTTAACTTTTTGATCTTGGTCGAAGTTTTTCTCGCTTGAGAAACCAAATCAAATCTTCTTCTGCTGGATTTTTCAGTTTGTTTAAGAGCCTTTTAGATCTGATGTAGTGATTTTCGTTTGCTTTTTCTGACAAATTGACCTTTCCTCATCCTATAAGACTTATAGCTGTTGTCTTTGTGGACAACATTTCTGAGCGTTCCTTCTGATACATGGAGATCTATTGCAATTGACCTCATGGACTTTCTGAGATTCTAATCAAGGGTCTGTTGAACTTGCTGGATAAATTCAAGTGTTTTGATGATTTCAGAGCGTTTATAATATGCTTTGTTACTGGTGATAGGTTTCCATCTTCAGTCTCTAACAACCCTACAAACTTTGTAGACGAAAGATCTGGCAACTTTTAAATATCAAGATATTTCTAAATCGATATGCTCAGCCTTTATAACCACCATAACAGCATACCTCTTCATTTCTTGAGGAAGCTGATGGTCTGCCATTATTATTTTCTGAAACAAAGGTTATACAGGATTCGCAAAAAATGCAGGAATGATCCCAAAAAGATATGTCCTCAAATACCTTACGCACCGTGTATATATATATATATATATATATATATATATATATATATCAGAACAAAGTTATTGTTAAGGGATTATTAATCCGGGTAAAATACTTCTTAACCTCTCTGCAGGTATAAGTACACCAGGCCATCAAAAGGCTTCGTGATTTGTATTGAAGTCCATGTAATCTCCGAAATTGAAAGCTGAAGTCGAAATCCATTACCAGTTGACTTTGTAAATCTATGGTTGTACCACCGCATTGAAATGGTACGTTTTCGCAGAGTGTTATGCAAGAAATAAGCATAAAATATTGGGTTTTATACGTTTATTTGTGAACGATAAACTTACGCCTGTTTCAGATCTGCACTTTGGGAGCGTTGAAGGTTTAACTTAATAAATCGATCGATTTATCAATTGAAAATATAGGGAACTCCCATCAAAATCTAACAATTCACGGAAGAGAAGTGAAAAAGAGAAGAAAAGAAAAGAATGGAAGGAAAGAGGAGGGGATTTAGTCTTTGTAGTATCTATCCGAAAATAAGTCGCACGTTTCTAGCCAACAGATTTATGCTATTGTTGTGTCGTACCATGCTTGAATAGTTTTAACATCTGGTATAGACATTTGATATCCAAGAATTTCGTGAGGGTCACTGGTCGGCTTTTGGCGATTTCTACTATATTTTGGATGCTATGTCAGGGAGGAGTTTATATATATTCTCTCTTGCGATGGGGGAATAGTATCAACATCCGGTATTGAAATCCGGTACAGAAATTAGACACGCAACTTCGTTAGGATCAGTGGCTGACTACTGGCGATTATTATATTTTGGACGCTATGCAATGGAATGTGTTTGGATATAAAACTGAAGTTAGGGAATTTCTAATTATTTTAAATGTAAAGAATCAAAATCTATGCTATTACCTACGAGAAATCATGTAAGTACTGAACATTGAACGGTAATAGCTAAAGCCAGTACTCAGGGATTAAAACATGTAATGTCACAGAAATGCAATGACTACATAAGCCCTAAAATATATGACGAGGTATCATTGGTACTGTTATTGTGGTATGCTAAGCTATGATTCATAAAGCGGTTGGTATAGTAAATTATTCAGGTATTAAGTGAAGAGGATAAACGAAACCAGAACAAAATAAACATAAGACCAAAGCAACACAAGACAATAGGATTGAAATACAATGAAAATAACGACTTAGGGAGATTAAGCAAATTAATTATAGATAAACACTTATCCGCATTTAGGAAATTAATTAAACTGGAGTTGTGAGCAAATTCGTTTTAGATTCTGCAACTACTTAACATCCATCAACCGTATCCTACCAAATATTGGTTACAAATTTTGGCACAAGGCCAGAAAGTTCCAGGGATGGGGCAAGTTGAATCCATCGAACTCAGTACTCAACCAGTACTTGCTTTATCGACCCTGGAAGGATGAAAGTCAAAGTCAACTTCAGCGGAATTTGAGCTCAGAACGTACAGACAGACGAAATGCCGCTAAGCATTTTTCCCGGTGAGCTAACGCTTCTGCCAGCTTGTCACCCTCCTATCCTAAATAGGACGCCCATTTTGTGCAGAAAAAACTCTCGAGTAACTAAGAACGAAATTGACACCATATTAGAACCTAAGAAAACTATTATCGAATAAGAAAGTAAGCTTTCGATAGGAAGGAGAAACCCAACAACTTCGATATCAGAATGTGATAGAGCGTCTCTGCTTAGGAGACGTATTTAGTGGGTATATATATTCTAAAATGAATAAACGGCGAGTTTTCTGAATTGGGAGTGGATTATACCGGGATGATGCATTGTTTACAATACGAAAGAGTAAGAAAAGCAACATTGAAAGGTACAAGAAAAATCTGACTAAATTCTTTAATGGGTTTGGCTTTACTATCTCGATACTGTTAAGGTTGGTTGTTTACTCTATCTTGTTATTGGGCTGCATTAACCATTTCACAAGCAAAACTTGAAACTTAAGTACGTCATTCGCAACTAAAATCATCCTAAAACATCATACACTCTATTGTGAAGGAGACAGTCTATTAGAATATCTAAAGTTTCAGCGAACGAAGATATATTAAAAATGCATGGGAGATATTACAACTTAGTCCTAGCGGCAACGGGTTTCGGCGAAAAATGTTTAATATATCTCAAATAGCAATCTCGTCAAGGATAATAACGCTGAAGATTGAACATGTTATAATTGTGGTATCTACCATGACAATAATAGATGAAGAAACACCAGGACTAATGAGAAGAAGATATTTAAAAATCTAAGCAAAGCATGGGCCTTATTGGTTGAATCAGTGGACGCGGTAACATCCTCAACAAACTGAAAGAGAGGATAAGCCAAGATAAATAAACGTAAGACATCTCAGAGTAATACGGGTTTGAGTAAATCCACGAATAAATCTAACTACCCTCCACATAAGATAGGTTTACGATTAATAACACGCAATCGGAGAAGACAAAGAGTGTTGATAGAGACAGCCATAATCGTCGAAATAGTATTAATCAGAATGAGACCAGACCAACCCACGACGAAATAAGAAAGAGGAATATAGAGAAAAATAGTATCTCTAAGAAAAGGAGAAATGCATCAAAACAAGTAGTCTGATATTAAGCTTCATTCGGGCCCCGAATAGCCACAAATATCCTGAAGAAATTCTTCGCGACCCTAGAGAAGCATTTCCCATCATTGTGATGATACGGGATATTGTTTAATAAGAATCCCGTCAAGTTTACGTACTCAACAACCTGGAATCTAGAACAAATTTTCTCATGACTATTTTATCAACCCCAATGGATGAAAAGCAAAGTCGATCCCACCAAAATTTGGACTCAGAGCATAAAGATGGAAGAAATGCCGCTAAGCTTTTCATCGAAAATACTATTTTCTAGCTCTACGGTTTAGTAATAATAATAATAATCAAAATAACAACAATAACAACAACAACAACAACAACAAGCAACAACAACAACAACAACAGCAACAACAACAACAACAACAACAACAACAACAATAATAATAATAATAATAATAATAATAATAATAATAATAATGATAATAATAATAATAAAGTTAGATCAATACTAAAAACAGAGCTCAAAGTTAGATCAATACTAAAAACAGAGCTCAATGCTAAAAACAAGATAATGGGTATCAACACTTTAGCTGTCCCAGTTATAAGCTACAGCTACAACATCCTTAACTGGACACTAAACGAACTATGTAAAATAGACAGGAAAACAAGAAAAATAATGACAGGATATAGGATGCACCACCCAAAATCTGACATAGAAAGGCCATATATACAACGCACAGAAGGTGGCAGGGGTCTTATACAGCTAGAAAACTATTATAAA
>NC_068989.1:37547753-37549195 GCF_001194135.2 Octopus bimaculoides | reverse complement strand
TTTCCCTAAAAGAAATGGAGAAACTTTCAAAATACAAAGACCTGGAAATAGAGATAACTCGAATGTGGAATCTAAAAACAGAAACAATTCCTATCATAGTAGGCGCCTTAGGTATGATAAAAAAATATTCAGTCAAATACATAACAAAAACACCAGGACTTACAAATATATATAACATACAGAAAATTGCGCTACTGGGCACTGCACACATCCCACGCAAAACGCTTTCATTACAGTAGCCATAAGAGCATCACAGCAAACCACAGCACATACTCAAGGCACATAGAGCTGCGCTCGGTAGTGAAGTGAAAGCACGTTATAAAAATAAAACTACTGAACAATAATAATAATAATAATAATAATAATAATAATAATAATAATAATAATAATAATAATAATAATAATAATAATAAGAGGTACGGCAACAGAAAGAATAAGAATTGTAATAATCAGAAAAGTAATCCGAAAAATAATGATAGTAATATTAGTAAAGATGGTCACTTCCGTTGATTTCGATATATGAGTGTTTGAAGGAAAGGATTTAGAAAACGAAAAGAGAAAGAAAAGCAACTTTTAAAATAAAAGAAGCTGCATCTATTTGTGTGAATGTAATTTGAGTCCAGCTATGAATTTTGCTATGAAATCCCAATGGAGACACTGACGATTTTGATTTTGTCTGGGATTGGGAAAAAGTGTCTGTTGGTTGCAGGATATAAATCTTTTATTGATCTGTTCCTTCAACTCAAATTATTTTGATATATCATGGCATATTTTTCGCCATGCAGATCGATCTACGCAATAACTTTCCCAAGCTGTAGAGAATAAGTTTGTTGTGCATAGTTGGAAAAACTCTTGCAAGGGTGACCCTTAAGCGCATCAATAAGCATGCAGTAAACAGCATATATCGTGAGTGCCAATGTGGATTTCGGGCTGGGAGAGGCAGAGTTGACATGAATTTGCCCATCGGTGAGTGCAAGAAAATGCATGTGAACAAAATACTGACTTGCGTATTTGTCAACTTGATCAAGGCTTCTGATTCAGTGAATCACGAGGCGCCCAGGAAAATTTTATCAAAAGTTGGCCGTCCTGATAAAATAAGGGTAATAGTATCTTGGCACGAAGGAATGATGGCAACAGTGATATCTAGCAGTCAATGTTCAGAGGAATTTTCTGTTGCTACTGGAACCAAACAGAGCCGTGCTTTAGCTCCAGTAAGATTTTCCATTTCCTTTTCGATGATGCTCCAATATATTGATAATATTATTATTAATAATAATAATAATAATAATAATAATAATAATAATAATAATAATAATAATAATAATAATAACGGCAGCTCCCCATTATGTAGTATATGCCAACAACAAAATGAGACCATCGATCATGTTGTCTCCATGTGCAGTCTGCTTGCGCCTACAAAGTATCTCAACAGGCATGATAGA
>NC_068989.1:37533259-37542243 GCF_001194135.2 Octopus bimaculoides | reverse complement strand
ATAATAATAATAATAATAATAATAATAATAATAATAATAAACTTTCCCCACTCCTTTTTCTGCTTGGCACTGACACCTTTACCTGACATGCTAAACAGCACTAGATGTGGACACAATTGTTACGGAAAACAATCAGCCACCTCTTATATATGTATGATCTAAAACTGTATGCTACAGATGATAAACAACTGGAAACATTACTACAGACAGTATATGGATTTAACAAAGAAATAAACATGAAATTTGGATTAGAAATATGTGCCAAAGCAACCCTGAAAAGTGGAAAACTAGTAAAGAGTAGCAACATCACACTAAATAAAACAAATGAAATAAGAGAATTAAACCAAAGCCAGACATACAAATAGTTAGGAATCAATGAACTAGATATGATACAACACAAATGAAAGAGAAGATAAGACAAGAATGCTATAGATGAATTAGATTAATACTGAAAACAGAGCTCAATGCAAAAAAAAACAACAAGATAATAGGTATCAACATTCTAGCCGTCGCAGTTATAAGTTACAGCTACAATATTCCTAACTGGACTCTAAAGGAACTAATCAAAATAAGCAAGAAAAATAATGACGGGATTTAGGATGCACCACCCACAATCTGACATAGAAAGCTTATATATACAACGTATCGAAGGTGGTAGAGACCTTATACAGCTAAAAAAACAAAAACTATTACAAAATAAGCACCATAGGACTACAGACATACCTACATCAGAAGCAAGGAAAACTAATGCAAAACACGAACAAAACAAAAAACTGCTTTCAGTCTTTAAGGAAGCTGACAAATACAAAAAAAAAGAAGTTATAGTACCTAACAATTATGAAGAAAAAGAAAGAACAACAAAAGCTGTAAAACAACTGAAATCCAAACTAAATCTGGAACAGCAACGGATCATGATAAAGCCCCTTCATGACAAATACCAGGTTAAACTAAACAGAAAAGAAACAAAGTAAAATCCCAACAATGGCTGAGAAGTTCAGGACTCAAAGCAGAGACTGAAGGATTTTTAATTGCAGCACAAGATCAAAGCCTTCCCACCAGAAATTACCAAAATATGTAATGAAAAGAAATACAAGTATCTGCAGAACATGTGGAGATGGAGAAGAAACAATAGATCATATTGTCTCTGGCTGCCCAGTCCTGGCTAAGAAGGAATATATTCACAGACACGGCAGAGTTGGGACCTATATGCACTATATATTGGGACCTATATACAAATTATACCAGCACTATAGAATAAAAACAGACAAAACAACGGTATAGGCAGTGAAAGTACATAATAAAAATAAGACTACTTAATATTAGTGATAATAATAATAATAATAATAATAATAATAATAATAATAATAATAATAATAATAATAATAATTTCTTTATTGACCACAAGGGGCTAAACATAGAGGGGACAAACAAGGACAGACAAACGGATTAAGTCGATTACATCGACACCAGTGCGTAACTGGTACTTATTTAATCGACCCCGAAAGGATGAAAGGCAAAGTCGACCTCGGCGGAATTTGAACTCAGAACGTAACAGCAGACGAAATACCGCTAATAATAATAATAAATGACCTGATGCAGTACCAGGAACTGGCTCACATTGCTTCTCATCTAACTGATTGGAAGTTTTATCACGTACATTGTTTTGTCTTGGTATAAAAGATGGGCTACAGCAAATATTCTGCTCAATACAACAGATTTGCTTGTCAGTTGTTTGACCTTAACCAGTTGAGCATGTCCTTTCGTGGCTAACGATGTGTACTTTTCTGATCATGCGCAGAAGTAGTGGGGGAGAATCAAGGCCATGAGAGGAATTCTTTGGTGTTTGAATATTTCACCTCTGGAGACATTGGTGTTTCGTTCAACATCCTTAAACAACCTTTATTCAAAGACCATTTGACTGGGAAGAAAATTCTAACTTGGTCCCACTTGCAAGGACCTGCATTGTTTATCTTGATATGAGATCACAATGTCAACAACAACAACAACAACAACAACAACAATAATAATAATAATAATAATAATAATAATAATAATAATAATAATAATAATGATGATGATGATGATGATGATTTCATCTATTTGCCAGAAGAGCGAAGGAAGAGGGGGACAGTACAAACTCAGATATAAAATGAGGGGGTTTACATATAATGAAATGATAAAAAAGAAAGTATTAATATCAACTCTAGTAACGGTAGTGTAGAAACTGAGAGGAACATAATGGAGAGCATCCAGCAAGTAGCTAACTCCATCCACCAAAGTATCAAGGTAACTATAAATTACCCCACTAGGCACCCCAACAATAGACTCCCCGTCTTTGATACTGAACTTTGATTAGAGTCTGTGAACAACAGAGTGCAACTCCTCCACACCTATTACATAAAACCCATAGCTTCAAAATATGCTATTCACAAGACTTCAGCTTTGTCACACAACATGAAAATTAACACACTGATAGCAAACTTAGTTAGGATAATGAACAAACCCCATGAAACGAAAAACCCCATGCAAACCCTATGAAACGAAAAAACATGTACAGAACTTCATGCACTGCATGAAATTCTCTAGATATGATCAGACAGATAGGGTTCGAGTATACAGGGGTGCTAGAAAGAAGTTAGATAACATTATATGTTATGAAACCAGTGGTACCTGCCATAATTATAAAAGTAAAGACCGGAATAGAATACAAAAAGCTTGTGAAAAAGCAAACATGGTGAATACGTGGTGCAAACCGACAAATATCAAGGTGTGATGTTTGTAAGGGCCACAGCCCATGGAGAACTAGCCCGTGGATTTAGGAAAGCTCTGAAGGAGACCAACCTCAATATTAAGATCGTTGAAAGCCAAGGAATTCCATCAGATAACAACTATGTAGGACGTATCCCTTTGAGGATACCATATGCACCAATGATAACTGCATGGTATGTAGGATTAACCCTGGCATTAACTGTAGAAGATGCTTGTAAAGATATTTTCATGACATACATAGGAGAGACATCTAGGAGCATTGCGGAAAGACTAAATGTACATTTGAGGCAATATGACGATAACAACTGTCCTCCATACTCTACCAACATGCCAAGGACCAACATGGAGGCAACCTGGGTCAACTTGACATTTTACCCAAACACCCTAAGGACCCAACACTCAGACAAATACAGAAGTACATCCTCATAAATGAAACAGCCATAGTACCAAATAGGAAATATACGCAGTAGGTAATCATACCCCCATACCCACAGTTTATATTTATACACAGGTAGAATAGTTAGTGGGCTGTTATATAGATGTATGTATGTGTCTGTGTATATACTATACGTATATGCATGTGCACATGTATGTAGGTACAGGATATGAATGTAAACAGATATACATACAGACGGATAGGTTCATAGGTAATATGAAAAGACAAGCACACATACACACATGCATACGGAAATGAAGACTGAAACGTGACGATATACACACACTTCACTTCACAGAAGGGCACATATGAAGACATATCCAAACATACAGACACAGTACATAGTCACAAGAACCCTTACACAGACACGCTTAGACATGCACACACAAGGAGACAGGGATACGCACATACACATATGCAAACACACACACATAAAAACACACAAACACATGAATATATAGAATACATACATACATACAAATGTAAACACATACGTACATATATACATATACGCACGCATATATGCATACACACACATACATACATACATACATACATAAATACATACATACATGTGTATGCGCACACACACTGACCTACACACATGCGCACAAACAAACAAAAAGAACGCAGCTCGGAGAACGGACAGATTCAATGACTATTGAAAAGGCTACAAGACGCAACGAAAATTTTAGGAAAAATAAGTAAACGAGTGGAAACTTCACCGGTGCATGTGTTAAATAATATGGCACTAAAAGAGAATGACTCTCCCCAGACACAAAATATGCTTCAACACACGAACTCACATAAAGAATCTTGCAAACCAAATCCCGAAATGAAACAGATATATAGTTATATACATACTTATAATTACACATATACATAGCCATGCACTTATATATATATATACATACACTAGCAGAAATACCCGGCGTTGCCTGGGTTAATGAGAAATAAGAACATTTAAAAACGCCGTCTATATTTCGCAGGTCTCAACTGCTAGTAACTGAGATACCAAAATTTTACATTAATAACTCTCCAACCCACACCTGCATGGAACATAGACGTTAAGTGAAATGTTAAAAGAAAATTTTCAACTCATATATGTATATAAAGTAAATACACGTAATTCAAAACACGTTTTGTGTAGCTTATTTCGTAACCAAAAAACAGGTACAGATTATAAACAAATGAGGCCGATTTTGGGGATTCATTTGACAGAGGTAGTAGAGAGCTAATCCGATGATAAATTTGACTTTGGGCCTTTAAAGTTTGCATGAATCTTGACTCAGTTAAATCTCTTGTGGCTCCAAATGATGTCATCCGTAGTGCAGTGTTCTTTTGTCTAATTTTGTTTTGGAAGTGCTTGGAATCTTGGTCAGTTAATGACAACAGTTTCTTCAATGGATCTGGAGGTTGGGAGATTGCAGGGAGTTTAACCTTTCCACCACTGCAGTACAGTGCAGGTGTCTCACCAGGCCACTACTTTGCTTTACAATGTATGCACTTAGTTGGCATTACTCGAATGGAAACTCTAGTGTCATTTGCTTAATGAACTGCCGGATCATAATCGAAAGCTGCTTCATAGCAGTTGCATCTCTGAGCTGTTGCAACTGCTCTTCGTTCTGCAGTGGAGATTCTATTCCTTGTCAGCCGCGCATACCGCTGTTCATCACTTTGAGATCCTCTGGCTTTTGTAGTGCACAGTCTGTTCGTTTCTTGGTATACTTCCCTTTCTGCAGCTGTCTCTCTTTCCTTGGACAGAGACATTCTTTTGGTTGACCTTAATATTGTAGACAAATTTGACACTTTCCTTCTAGGCTTGGTTATATACGTATACAGAAATACACGAGTGCAGAAAATAGTAAACAATGAAAATATTTGGGTAACGGAAATTATATTTCTTAATTCGACGGGCAGAAAATAAATAAGAACTTTTTACGGAAAATAAAGAATTGTACGGGTTGAAGCGAAATTTGTCAGTGAACAAAAGTGCTAGCATCGAAGGAACCAGAAAAAAAGCAGTTAACAACAGAAAAACACAAAACTGTTGCAAAAGTAAATAAGAAATTTTTAGGGATTTAAGTGAAATTTTTGAAGTTAATTCTGTCTGTAAATTATGAACTTTTATTAATAATTCTGTTATCAACAAAAAAAAGAACACTAAACGTTGCAAAAGTAAATAAGAAATTTGGAGGCAAATGTACTGATTGAAATGATATTTTTGAAGGTACTTCTACCAGTAAATTATGTATGAAATAACTTTCATGAGAAATTGTGAAATTCTTTCTGTCAGTAATTTGTCGTTGTTGTTTATAATTACCGATTGAAAACTTACAATGAAAACAATAGCAATTGAACTTAGTGAAAACAATAGCATCTGAAAAATGAAAGTGAAAACAATAGAGAGTGAATGAGATACAGAGAGAGAGAGAGAGAGAGAGAGAGAGAGAGAGAGAGAGAGTTAGCTAGTTAGACAAATAAGATAGATATAGATAGACAGATAGATAGATAGATAGATAAGATATAGACAGATAGATACAGATAGATAGAAAGATAGATTGTTAGATAGATAGATAGATAGATAGATAGATAGATAGATAGATAGATAGATAGATAGATAGAGATGGATAGAGAGATATAGATAGAGATTATTTAGAGAGATAGAGATAGATACAGAGAGATAGATAAAGAGACATGGACGTCACTGACGCTTGAAAACCGGAAGTAAAATATTTTAAAGACTTTCAAAGACGTGAATCTAATATAAAAAGCAATATTTTCATTTTATTTTTTTTTTATGAAAGGCAGACAAACGATTTCTGAAATTTACTTCGCACAAAGTTACCTCCCTTCTCCCTGGAACATAAGTAATATCCGTTCCCAATTTGGATAAAATTAGTTGAAATATGTGACCGTTATAATCTTTTACACACACACAGACAGAACGGAATTTATATTACATACATACATACATATATACATACATACATGCATACTTATAAATACGGTGTATAGCCTTTCCTTGAGCATTGAAAACACAACTGTGTTCTCATTTAATCATTTTTATTAAACCTTTCTTGCATTTGCGTAACATATTCTCATAACAATGTTCTCAAATCCATCTTTATCAACATTTTCAGTCTCTCTTTGACACATATTCAGGATATAGAGTGTTTTTGTCTTCTCTACTGTTCTTTTTCGAGTTGTCCAATGTTTATTAATATTTTACAGCCAGAATGTGGACATTTGTATGTTATGTTTCTACGTCATGACACGAAAATTTGTGACGCATGTATGTTGTATCTTAATTCTAGCCTTCTGTTATGATATTAATATTCATCGCAGAATCATTTTTCTATTTTTGTTGGGAATTGTATTAAAAGCGATGCGCTACACCACATGCCATAAAATGAAAACAGGTGGGAAAATAGTAATAGAAAATACTTGCATAGTTAATAGAATGCATTAACACTTCTATTCTTATAAAACAATATTCGATACATGCTCGAATATATTTGTTGCTCGTTTTAATGTATCATATAAGTATATAGATATATGTGTGTATGTGTGTGTGTGTGTGTGTGTGAGAGAGAGAGAGAGAGAGAGAGAGAGAGAGAGAATGTGTGCGTGCGTGTGTGTGTGTTTGTATTTTCATGCTTATATATATAATATTCGCATATATATATATAAACATATTAAGTATTCATACATATATATTTTATGTATATGTATTCCTGTACATTGTGTTTGTGTGTATTTGCTTGATTCTCTCTTTCCCTCTCTATTGAAAAGAGCATTCATATTTCGAAGCCTTCATTTGTATGCTCGATTTAAAAATTTTATGTACTTATAAAATCATTTCTTCAGCAAATGCTAATTGAACTATAAGAACTCTATCATGTTGTTCATATATCACTGGTAATCATGTCCAAACAAAAATAATAATAAAGCAAAGAATGAAAAACAAGGTCAGAATAAAATACACTTACAAATATAGAACAATATAAAACTAAGACAAAATGAAATAAATAAAAATATAAATAAGAACACAGACAAGTGGAGTTCTAAGAAAATAGATAAATATATTAAATTAACATCACAAGATACATCCACTTTTGAGGTGTTACTTTACGAATGCATTCGAAATATATTAATGAAACGTTCTAGATGATATAAGGTATAACCGTATAGATGTCAAACCAGCCTAGAAGGTGACATATCAGAAGTTATTCTCAAACCATCATACACAGGCAGTGGCCAACACGATTACAGATTATACTAAGCAGCACGTACATTTATACATGCCAAATGTAACACACATTCTTAGATGCATGCATACATATAGACTGCTGTACACTAACAGTTACACATAGATGCATAATTACATGCATGGGCAGGCTAAACAAAGGACACATCACACAATACAACAGCCGAAAGACTTAAATTAAACAAACAAATTAAGACATTCTTATGTACCCACGAATACAAAATAAATAGAGTATAGGTTATATAACGAATGCAACAAATAAAACTGCAAACAAATAAACCAGTCAAAGGAAAGTATTCTCAGTACGGAAACAGTTCATATATACATATATAAATGTATGGATGCATATATGCACATATATATATATATATATATATATATATATATATATATATATATATATATACATATACATATACATATACATATACATACACACACACACACACACGCACACAATATAATAAAACTATATTGATTATGTTATGTAATTTACTTATAAAGGAAAGGAAATACTGCAACGGTACACTGATATCATGAAGATACGGAATATATTTGGTTAGTCAATACATGATGAATTTAAATAATGATAAGTAAGCAAAAATATTAATCACAAGAAAAGTGATACAAAGGTAATTCATAGTAACGATAGGTAATAGTTTAACAACATGATCAACATAAACCTAATATACACATGGAGCATAACGAAATTTAGAGACACAGTTCGGGTTGTAATGGACATAAATTCACTAAATACAATTAAAGTGTTGACAAGTTCTACTCATAAATCATAGTTAGGTAGCAGTCTTGAATTATAGCATGCATACATAATGAGAAGATACGTTTGTTATTGATCCATTCACGATGTCCCATTCTCCGCGTGCTTGATTTTGTTCAAAACATTCGCTTTATGCACCTTGTAAGTAAAAATAAGAAAAGGAGAAAAATGCAAAAAAAGAATGAACTGTAGGTATTTTAATGTATATCTTCTTAACGATTACTAATGTTATTTTGATTTGGGCAGTTTTTAAAAATCCATTTAAATTCGTACATACAATTAATCATTATTACTTTTCGGATTTCGGATTTTGGAAATTCAATCCTTGAATCTCTTCAGTGTAGACTACCCAGTAAAAATTTCATGACGTCACGTTAAACTCCGCTAGTGTACTGGTTTTGTTTCGCGCCCAAAACACAGCACATGATGCAGAAATATTTATAAACAAAACATTCAAACGCTAAGATTTGAAATAAGATGTCACTACTGTTAATGTCATCAACGGATAAGATTTTAAGTTGATGATATCAACAGGAGCAACATAGGTGGTTCGAAGGCAAAAAGCATTATTTAGCTTCAAATTACAAATTAGCAGGAAGCGTAAGGATACAGAAAAAGCATCAACCTGCCAGAAATAAGAGTCAAAGTATTAATTAAACCACCGTAAAGCACCAAGATAACAGCGAAATAACAGTAGGGGAGGAAACGGAAAGAATTAATAATTCAAAAGT
>NC_068989.1:37525761-37530962 GCF_001194135.2 Octopus bimaculoides | reverse complement strand
TATATAAAGGTGGATGGATAGATGCGGCACAGTGATCAAAGTAATCGCCTCGCAACAATGAGATCCCGGATTCGATTCCACATTGTCTATTTTTGGACAGATGCATTTTAACACACACTCATATTGCAGGAAGCCTCTTAAGTGAGACTGGATTGATGGTCGGACTGTACCTGTAATTCAAAAGTGAGACTTGTGGAATGCATTGTCACACAAATTCACATTAAGGGTACACATATCCATAGATTACTTAAGCAATACAACGTAATTTAATGAGTGGCTGATTGAGCGAATAACGGAGTGCTTATCGTCGAAGCTTGCCGAAGATCCGTTTCAATCATCAAATGCATTGTGTGTGTATGTGTGTGTATGTGTGTGTGCGCGCGTGCGGTGTGTGTATGTGCATGGGTGAGTATATGTGCGTGTGTGTGTGTGTGTGCATGTGTGCATGCGTATGTGTATGTATAAAACTATTAACATTAATCGGTGAAGGTTTTTTCTAAAATATACATTTTTAGTTGTTTAAGATTCCTCCTTATCATTTTCAATATCAACTGATTTATTATTGTTTTAGTTTCTCCTGTCTTGGTTTGTTTTGGGCCAGGAATTCTTTGTCACAGCAAGTTATACTAAAATCTATAAATTCATATCTGTATTATCAACCCTGTTATCTATATCAGTTTCTCTTTCACACGCACTCTCTTCGTCACTCTGCTTTTCAACTTAAATATTTGCATATATGTCTCTGTGCGAGGCATGTACACACACACACACACACACACACACACACACACATACAAGAGGAATACAACAGACGTGTGAATTTATCTTTTTATCATAATATCATAAATTACATGATCTTTACGCGTGTTTCGGTTGCAATTAGTAAAATGTTCTACGGTAATCGTTATTTGGACGATGGGTCAATCCCTTTGAAACGCCATATCGTCATAAGAAATAGTAATTTTAAACATTATTTACTCAAATCAGTTGTTCGACAGTGCTAAGTGAAAAAAAAACTGTGTATTAAGTTAAGAGGATAGTCTTTATATAACAAGATAGAAAGGTTTTATTTCATCACTGAAATAGCGATAGGAAGAAAGGCTGCAGCGGCTTAATACATAATGTTATCTGCAAATATAGTGCCATTACTGCAAAGTATATTCGTTATTACGTTGGATGTAAAACTAATCACTTTAAATGTTATTACAACTTGCATACACACAGCTTCAGGATGAAAAAAAATTATGTAACCAGATCAATCAGAGAGCGCAAATCTCCGCCAAACAACACCAACGTCCTCTCAACGATTAGCCAGAAATGATTTTTCAAATGAAAATATCTGAAATAAATACGACTGCTTCTCACAAACGAGAATACTAAAAATGAACCCGACCGCTCTCAAAAATTAAGTAAAATAAACAGGAAAAATAACTCAGAATGCTTGTTCGATATCGGATCGATCTCAAAATCTAATCAGTTCGTCTCAGTCACGAGGCTAAACATCCTTGAAAGTTCCATCCGAATCCATCCAGCGGTTCTTGAGATATCTTGTCCATAGACAAACAAACAAGCAAACAAACAAATCAGACTGAAAACAATACCTCTGCCTTAGCGAAGGCGGAGGTAATTAAAGTAGACTAGCTAGGCACATATTTAATTGTAATTCATCGAATACGGTACACAAACTACACTGAGGTATAAAAATCAAGAGCCCCTGATTACGTTGGAAACAAGAAGAAATACAAATTTTGCTCCAGTGAAGCACTGCGTATTCTATTAGGTGGCAATAATTTACTTAATCTAAAATAAGAACGCTTTTTCTCTTGCAAACACAACATTTTAAAGCCATTCAAATTCTAGGAAAACAATTCTACACTGATAAAATAGTATAATACTCGAGTACTCTACTATATGAATACAAAGGGTCTTTTCAAATAACGGTGGTATAAAATTAGTTTATCCACATACACACACGCACACACACACACATACATATATATATATATATATACATACATATATATGTATATATACCTTCATATATATATATATATATATATATATATATATATATATATATATATATATATATATATATATACATATACATATATATGTACATACATATATATATATATACATACATATACGTATATACATATATATATAACTGTTATTGTTGTGTGATGTCGCGCGCGTGTGTGCGTGAGTATGTTTATGAATGTATATACGTATATATATAAACATAAGCGTTTACGCATGTGCCTGCGTTTGAGACTACGTATGTGTATATGTGTGTGTGTGTGTCTGTGTATGTACATGTGCGTATATACATATAACAAGAAGGAGAAAGAAAACAAGGACTGGTTCTATTTAATATTCATTCTTTATCTTATATTTATATTTATATTTGCTTATTTATTTTATTCTAAACTTATACTTTACTTTATTCTATTTATCGTGTATACGTGTATATAAATATATGCGTAGGAGATTGTATGTGCACATGATTGTATGCATATCTGTATGTGTATATATGTATGTATATGTGTGTATATGTAAGTACCTTTATGTATATGTGTATGTATATGTTATATAAGAGTATATATATATATATATATGTGTGTGTATGTGTATATATATATATGTGTGTGTGTATGTGTGTGTGTGTGTACGTATCTTTATGTATATGTGTATGTATATGTTATATCTGATTATATATGTGTGTGTATGTATATATATATGTATGTACGCACGTGAGTGCCTTTGTGTGTACTACATATATACACATACATATATGTGTGTGTGCGAGTGCGAGTGCGTTTATGTATGTGTATGTATATATGTATGTGCAAATTTTGTGGGGCGTTTTTGGTATGTGTATGTATATGTGAGTGTGTATGCGCCTGTGATGACACACACGATTTCTTTCTTTTTCTGTGTGTTTCTTTACTCATTTACCTATGTACTTACTTATTGAACGACATAACGAGCTAACTATTTGAATTATCCACGTGACATTAATATGAGTCGTTCTAGAACAATCCAGAAGGGAATATAACTATGAGCAACTAGCTTGATAAGTGCCAATGCATGAAACTCTTGGATCTTGAGTCACTCTGTTGCTTCTGCTAAATATTAATAAAAATATACACATACTCATATTTTGAGTTCTATTTTTCCTGTTTGTATCAACATACCTGTGTGTGCGTGTGTACGTTCAATATTCCATTTACTCAATAAGACATTAAATACTTCATTTCATTTTACTATATATCCTATATATTCCATATTCTATATCCTACATTAATTTTATAAGAATATAAATAAAACATAAAAAACAGAGTTGGAATTCTTTTGAATAATATATTCTTCTATATACTATCATGCAAACCCCTTTTTATATCATATATATATATATATATATATATATATTATACACACACACACACACACACACACACACACACACACA
This sequence comes from Octopus bimaculoides, assembly GCF_001194135.2. Classification (NCBI taxonomy): domain Eukaryota; kingdom Metazoa; phylum Mollusca; class Cephalopoda; order Octopoda; family Octopodidae; genus Octopus; species Octopus bimaculoides. The sequence continues at coordinate 37,527,487 of NC_068989.1, read as the reverse complement.
CACACACACACACACACACACACACACACACACACACACACACACACACACACACACTTGTCCAGCTAAGTAGACTAAAATATGACCAATTCATGCCCAGATCCATGAATTTTATTTAAAATGGAATATTTGCTTTATTTTATTGTATTTTATTTTTACTCGAGTCAGGTATATGATCGTCTTGATGAACTGATATCTATAAGAATTGTATGTATGCATCTAGGGGAATATTTGAACTTCCAATACATTTCGTATATGTGTATGCTTAGATATAATCATATATACATCCGTGGGTAGGTGTTAATAATATATATATACGTATATAAGCGTTTGTGAGCGTGCATGTGTGCGTAGGAATAGGTACTACGGTTGTGTTTCGCTAACCAAATTCCAGCTTGCTTTCACCACAACTGCGTTCTAAGCCATTTTTCATTGTTAACTTAGAATTTTCTTTGATCTAATACAACTTAGGTAGCTGATCTTCTATTTTCACTTAGAGATTCTTACATAGATCATTCCATTTCCTTCTTTCGTTTTTAATATATTTAACTGATAAATAAATATAGTAGCATTCCTATATATTACTACTATATAAAGAATGCTGTTTTATATTTTAATTTTTTACTTGGCTTACAAATCACTGACATTCCAAGTATAACAGACAAACTTTAATGACGAAATTAAAGGAAAATGTTTACAAAAAAAAACAGAAACTAATACTACACATACTGATCTGCTTCTGTATGCGTACTTAATTTGCTTTTGTGAACACAAATAATATTTCACATGGATACATACACAGATACTTTTATCTTATGAAAAGCAAAACTTTAAATCATCTAAATCTCGTTTTAGAAGGCACATTAAGAAAACGTACCTAGTTACACTGATATTACCAGCGTATTTAAAATTCTCTAATGTACAGTAACCTAGCGTTTGTTGTTAACTACTTCATCGTGTAGATAGAGTGCATATGTTGTGTCAAAATCTTACACAAACACACACACACACACACACACACACACACACACACACACACACACACACATACACACACACACAGCACGCACAAAATCATTCTGGAAATTTTCGGTACAACAGAAAATGCAATATTAATTGCACTTGTATTGCAAATTCTCCAATTTGGCAAAGTAAGAAACAAATTTCATCACGTCTTGCCTACAATAACTGGATGAGAGATAGCAGCGTTGTTTTCCGCTCTCCGCTGATAGTTGTTGAGATATCCTGCTACAGACTCTGCTCGGGTCCACAGCAAATAGTTTCAGATATTTTCAGGAATATTGCTGAAGAACTCGCATCACCCATTGTTGCAGATCCGTTGTAGCTGCTGTAGGCAGTTGTTGAAGGGATATTTATACACAGTTGTAATTTTGCACTGTCAGCCAACTAACGTTGGTAAATAATAATGGATTAAATTTCTATCTGGCGTTCAATGTGATTATGTAATTATCTACATAACGGTTACCGTCAACATAAAGGCATTCGCTAGGAAAACAAGTGCAAAGATAATACAATTTAAGATGATATAATAGTTAAACTAAATCTCTTGTATTCTGCTCTCCGATATACACTCTGCAAATTATCCCAATGTATATAATAGCAAAAGAAAATCTGTGGACAAATTATGTTCAATATATGAATAGCTGTATGTGTGGTTGTATGTATGATTGCATACGTATATATATATATATATATATATATATAT
>NC_068989.1:37522592-37523902 GCF_001194135.2 Octopus bimaculoides | reverse complement strand
TATATATATATACGGGGGTGTACCCAAAAGGAAAGCGGAATTGTGCAATATTATTTCATTCATTTAGTTTTATGTTAACACTTGTATAGCCTTCAAAGTAGTCTCCATTTGAAGCAATGCATCGGTCCAGACATGATTTCTATTGTTTGAAGCAGTGGGTGAACTCTTGCGAAGTGATGCCTTTTGACGCCTCGGTGATCGGTGGTTCAAAATAATCTTTTTTCTTTCAGCACCTCAAATGTAAGATTTCTTCCCTGAAGACAGAGGCTCGTATCGTCCGACGATAAAATCAATTTACAATCATTATTTTGGACCAACGAGTCCCCAGAAACTGCTGGTGGATTTGTAATACTCTTTTTCAACCCCTTTAATATTTTTGATATCATTTCTATTCTGTGGAATTCGGACCTTTTTCGTATGTAAACATATGTACTTTTTTGTATTTAATGTATTTAATATTCTTTCTATATCGACCTGCCTAACTTGCTTATGCTTACCTGCTTAAGTTTAAACCTCTTGAGCACTACTAAGCCTATACTAAGCGGAGAATATCTGATTCTCATCTATGAACTATATATAAAGGATAATAACTATGAAGCATTGCGCAGAATATATTGTATAAAGGATCGTGGGTAAGGCCAGAACAATGCGAAGTAAATGCAAGGCAAATCACAAGAAAACAAATACATGAATTAATGTAGACATACCTTGTATTCAATATTTCGGGGTTATGACCCCATTTTCAAGAAATTAACGAATGTTGCTGATGTGCATGTGTGTGAGCGTGTGTGGAGTGGACATGCGCGGAAATGTGTTGCAGTAGCAACCAGCTAACTTCCGTAGCTCTCTTGTATGGTTGATCCTGAGTTTCTTTTGGTGTATGAGGATGGCTTCAGAGATTCTAACGGTTCCCCTGTTACGCTGTGTTGCCTTGATGTGCACTGTGAATTCTCTGATCTGGCATTTCCTTTGATGTTTCTTCGCGGAAGTGTCTACCTGCATGTGTTCCTTAGTTCGTATATGCAGTTTTCTTGTACTTCCTATGTAGGATGCGCTACATTTGCCACAGATGATCTCATATACAACAAAGGTCCTCTAGCACAATTCAGGGTCATTGCTGGGGCAGTTACATAATGTGTACTCCATGGATAGTGGGAAGTGTTGTTCTTGGACAAAGCTTTTCTCAGGGAATGGCTGGTGTGCACTATATGTATGTCGTGATTTGCCTTGCATTTACTTCGCGTTTTCGCATTGTTCTGGCTTTACTCACGATTCTTTATACAATACATACATGCATATATATATATATA
>NC_068989.1:37520846-37521738 GCF_001194135.2 Octopus bimaculoides | reverse complement strand
CATATACATGCGTATATGTGTGTGTGTGTGTGTTTGTACTTGTATATATATAAAAGTTAAATAATGAGGGTAGAAATAAATATTAATTAATTTATATCTGTATGAGCCAGTGGCCTAGTATACTTAAAAAATCCGAAGATTAAGAAAATTATATTACATATATATATATAAGAGGAATAACCACCAAGGTGGATTCCTAATAGGCTAGAAGAAGACTCTAAATCGTATAACCACGAAGAATGTGTTGTCAAGAAATTACAGCAAATGCCAGAATGCAAAGCGAGCCAGCCAACTGCAAAGATACAAAATTTGGTGTTACCATTTACAAAACGTAAATGTCCGCAGCTTATCAGTGCAGCCGTCATATAGAAAACATAATTCACTGAACCAGACACGAGACATCCTCTCAAAAGAGAACATGCATAAAGTTCTATCAATTATATTTGAGAGTATATTTCAAATGTCTTCATTCTGGCGCGCTGAAGCCGGAAATAACTTATATGACGGCTGCACTGATGAGCTGCGGACATTTACGTTTTGCAAATTGTAACAGCGAAATCATGGTATGTAGCTTATCACCAAATTTTGTATCTTTTCATTTTGTCTTGCACGCTTTACATTCTGGCGTTTGCTGTAATTTCTTGAGGACACATTCTTCGTAGTTAAACGATTTAGCGTCTTCTTCTAACCTATTAGGAATCCACCTTGGTGGTTATTCCTCTTATATATGTGTGTAATGTATATATATATATATATATATACATATATATATATATATATAATTATGTGGAGAATGGAGCAACAAATACAAGAAGAAGCAATTCTGTTGGGCTAGTTAGCCGTTGTTTTATTATGTGGAGGTCATGTGATGAGTCATTGTGGAGGTTGAGGT
>NC_068989.1:37518646-37520836 GCF_001194135.2 Octopus bimaculoides | reverse complement strand
ATATATATATATATATATATATATATATATATATAAACAATATATGAGCATATGCATATATATGTACGTGTATGTATATACGTTAATCTACATGTACATATAGATACAAGACTGGGTACATGACGTGGCAAAAGAACATGGACAAAATAGTAAACAAGGTGCAACAAACAAGCAGGCCACGTAGAAACATCCCCTTCATCAGCTGCCACCATTAAAACTCCGGCGTTTCGAAGATGTACCTGCATGCTAAATGTTTTGATCAGAGACTCAGTGTGTGTGAATGTGTGTTAATGTTGAAACTGAAACAATCGCAGTGTGGAAGATACATGTTAGCCATTTAGAAACACCCATACACGCACACACAAGCACACACAGCAGGCAGGAGCCGGAGTACTTTGGTTGTTTACTTTCTTCGAACAAAAGAATTTCAAGTTTTGTGAAACAGGTTATGAGGGTACTGCTAAGAAAGGATTCGAACAAGAGGGATGATATTGAAAGGCTTCCAGCCTGTAACTGCTAAACGTAAAGTTTTGACCAAGGTGTTAACTAAGAGGCTGATGCTTTCACCGATCTAGAACAAACAAATGCTTTTGACAGGATTGACCAGTGGCTGATTTCGGTCTCTTCTTCAGAGGTTAGGTCGCTGCAATATATTCGATTAAAGATCTATCAGAACGTTCTATAAAGAGCGAAGACCTCCTTGGCGAAAACTTGGACGTCGACAAACTTCAGTTGTCTGATCTTTTCAGGTAGACTTTCGATTAAGAAATCCTTGTCCGACAGTGTTTAAAGTGTAGCATTACGGTTCGGGATAAACTCTATAAGCATGGTCGGGCTGTCAACCGGCCATGCTCTAAATGCGGACAGAGCGACGAAACCGTCCTCACGCACTCTTACATTACCTCAGAAAATATCCGGCTATTGGTCTATTCCAGTGTGAAGATCTCCCCGCTGCCCTCCTTCGGTTGAGAAAAGCAAGCAGTTTCCTATGCCTGGTGGCTATAGTGAAAGAAGTAACTAAAAGGACTGAATACAGACACATTCCCAAATTAGTGCAAGGGTTGCAAGAGTGTTATTACTCCCCACATCCTCAGCACCTTTGTTTAAAGGTAGGTGAATGTGGAGAGGGTGGGTTGAGTGAGTGGGCTCTGAGATTGCGTCAGAGGGCTAGAGTGTACTGACAAGCGCGTACTTATTGTTCTCTTGGTGGTCGAGTGATCCAGTTCAGCAGAGTTCCTTTGTTTCCTCTGGGTGATGCTCATCCGTACCGGAAAATTATATTGTTAACAATTTTCATATTAATTCTATATTGTTTGTAGGTGTATATGTAAACATCCACTGTACTTTGTATTAGTCCAATATTTTTTTCGAATCTGTAACCAACATAGTAGTAGTAGTAGTAGTAGTAGTAGTAGTAGTAGTAGTAGTAGTAGTAGTAGTAGTAGTAGTAGTAGTAGTAGTAGTTTGGCGGCAAGCAGTAGAGTTGTTAGAGCACCGGCCTAAATGCTTAGCAGCTTTTCTTCCAGCTCTTTATGCTCTGAATTCAAATTCCGCCGCAGTCAGCTTTGCCTTTCACCCTTCGATATCGATATAATCGACTATTCTTTTCCCCCCCAATATTTCAGGTCCTGTGCCTTTTGTAAATAACATTAGTATTATTTATACAGTTATTTATTTATCAAAAAGGTTCAAAAGGTTACGACAAAGTTATACGATATTAATGTGAGAGGATTAATGAAGGATTAATGACCTTGTACAGCGAACACATATAGAACCATATAACTGTAATGACGAGGAGGAAGAGGAGGAGAGGCAGGGAGAAAGAACAGGAGGAAGAGCAGGAAAAGAAGCAGGAGGAGGAAGTGTGGAAAATGTAGGAATATAGCATGATAACGGGTTTGGTTTCAATAAAGACAGTAATAATACAGAACATGATGATGATGATGATAATAATAATGACAGTGGTGACAACGATAGTGGTAATGTTGAGGCTTGTGATGATAAGGAGAAGTTTGAAATAATTGATGATAATGAGAATGGTGATATGGGTAGAGAAGAAGGAAAGGTAAAATTGATAGCTGTCAATACGGGAGAAGTTTTCATTATAATTTTGAATATAAACGGCAAAGATGATGATGATGATGATGATGATGATGATGATGATGATGATGATGATGATGATGATGATGA
>NC_068989.1:37510743-37518538 GCF_001194135.2 Octopus bimaculoides | reverse complement strand
GAGGAGGAGGAGGAGGACGATGATGATGATGACGACGACCATGGTGATGATATTGATGTGGAGGAGGAGCAAGACACAGCGATAATGATTATTTGAGGTTCAATGTTGATGGCCAATATTAACAATAGCAAATACAACTATAACAACGACAATAATAATAATAATGATAACAATAATAATAATAATAATAATAATAATAATAATAATAATAATAATAATAATAATAATAATAATAATAATAAATAGCAAGAAGAAGAAGAACGACAGCAACAACAACAACAATAGCTATAATAAACTACAACAATAAGAGATAGTCAATGAGGTGGCTTGAAACATTGTCATTTGACCTGCTGCTAAAACAGTGCCAAAAATCGTCGAGCAAATTGCCAGCCGCCATTGAAGTTGGACCAAATAGTTGAAGACTTAAACATTATGACAGCATGCCCTTTGTTTCTATAATACATGGTTTTGTTTTATAGATTTACATATAAAGAAAAGAAAATGGCAGCGTCGACAGTATTCCAACAGTGCACGGACACACTACATAATGTCACAAACGATTGCCAGAGCATCGTTACCAATAACCATCAAGTTTATGCTATTATGCTTAAGGTCCATACAACCACTATCAACAAACAGTTGTAACACTAATTTCGAGTTCCTTGATGTAGTCGCTCCGTCGAGAAGAAATAGCAGCCATAATACCCTAAACTTTTCTTTGTACACTGATATAGATATATAAAAATATAGGATTGTCACGACTGGAGTGCCTTTGATCGGTAGGTCAACTCAATCAGGGGACGCTAGCGTGACGATAAAATCAACAGCAACAACAACAACAACAACAACAACAACTACTACTACTACTACTACTACTACTACTACTACTACTACCACCACTACTACCGCTCTACGGTGACTACTGCTACTTCTCCCACCTGCTACAACTATCACAATGACTGCAATTATTACTACAACTACTACTGCTGCTATTACTATTACTGTAACGGATTTAGGTGTGAAAACCAGTAAAAATATCAACAGTATGACTGATGAAATATACTTCAAGAGAACGCTGTACAAACTAAATCCAAATATACGAAGTTCTCATTTACGAATATTCTAAGATGAACACCTTTGATTTACTGAAATTATCTTTTTATCATTTTAATGGAGAAAAGGTTCCCTCTTGAATGTAATCAAAAATCAGAGAAGGGAGATAATAACAATAAGCTCAATTAACTGAATTTTTTGAAAATATAGAAAATAGTGCATGGCTGTAGATCAGATGGTTAAACAACAAGAGGAAAGTAACGGTAATATTGATACCGCATCAGTGAAGTATATTCTATTCATCTGGCAATGCTAAGAACGAATGTGCTGTGTTTCCTATATTTTCAAAAATATCATTTGATTAATTTTATTGTACCCTCGATGTATCTTTTATCTTTTATCTTTTACTTGTTTCACTCATTAGACTGCAGCCACGCTGGGACATCTTGAAGAATTCTAGAAGAACGAATCGTCTCTAGTACTTATATCTATTTTCAAGCTTGGTACTTATTCTGTCAGTCTCTTTTACGGAACCACTAGATCACGGGGACGTAAACACACAAACACTGGGTGTCGAGCGGTTGTATGGGACAAGTACAGACACAAAGACACACACACACACACACACACACACACACACACACACACACACACACACACACACACACACACACACACACACACACACACACACACACCGGGCGTCTTTCTGCTTCCGCCTACCAAAGCTACTCACAAGGCTTTGGTCCGCTGTGGCTGTAGTAGAAGATACTTGCCCAATGTGCCACATAGTGGGACTGAACCCTGAACCATGTGGGGGGAAAGTGTTATAACTTTTGTGAGTAATCACAGTTAATCGTAGGAATTTTCCAAGACTCTACATTAAATATATGAGACTCTACATTAAAACACATACAATCAGCTAAAAGATAAATCATTTATCTAGCGGCAGACATGGCAGTATATATCATGGCCAAAATATTTAACTCCCAATAACCAGGTCTATGTAAATCTAATTAGACAAAACAACTTCGTATACTTAACATCTGTAAGAAATAAGATAGTTCGTTACAGCTTACTATCGTGAAAAGGGAGTGGCATACTGGGTATGTGGTACTAAATGCACATAACCTAAAAATGAACACCAATATAATCGGAGTTCGTATGTCTTGGATCATAGGTATAACTTCATCAAAACTCACTTGGCTCTAAGCAACAACAGAAATAGCAGCGGCAGAAACAACAACCGCAGTAACAACACCGTCAACAGAGAAATGAAGAGAGAGGGAGAGAGAGAGAGAGAGAGAGAGAGAGAGAGAGAGAAAGAGAAAGTGTGTAAGAGAGAGAGACAGACAGACAGATAGAGAGACTCTACACAGCTATTTAGCTTGATGAAAATAGCACTCATGTCTACCTCACTTCATACTCTACCATTTTAAAATAGCCGTATTTTTATCCTTTTTTCCACACTCTATGTAAGAGAGTCAATTGATAATGTAACATATTCTTAATAAGTTGCAGTGAATCTGAACATTAATATTTCAATTATTCTTGGAAAAACACTCCTTTCAAACGATGTGTGTTCACAACTCACTTGATTTATTAACGTAAGGGGAACTTTGTGACATCAGTGTTTCGACTGCTTGTATCTCATCACTCAAAGTTGTCCTCGGATTAATGAATCTAAGCAAGAATGGTAGCTCTTGTTTATAGAATTCAGCAGATCAATTATTTGCTGAAACATGCTGATGTATACCAAATCAACAACTAATTACCATTTACACGTAGAACAGTGAGAATCAAAACGATGATATACATATTCATATTTAATACGATTTTACCATGTATATGTTAATTGTAGTTGCATATCACCTACCTTCGTAGATCACCTTTTCCTTTTATACCACTCTTGTCTAGGTTCTTCTATAAAAGAAGTAGCTTTGACTAAAAAACGCAACTAGGTTGAAACATTGGTGTCTCAAAGTCCCTTCACATCAATGGATTGATGTGTTGTCAACACACAACGTCTGAAAGGTGTTCTTCGAGGGTGAAGTACAATAGTGTTTAACATCATTATCATTATTATTATTATTATTAGTTTATAGTCTTTGCACAGCTTCTAACGCTGGAGATCTACTACGGTGGCAGTTGTTCACTACCAGAGAACTAATGTAACACCCCTTAATTTTCGAGTACCATCCGGAGTATTCGAGTGGTTCCAAGCAGTGCTGTTTACTGCAAATGATCCACCCTTATTGCAGTCCGTATTTATTCCATGCTCTTTGCAAGATTTTTACTCACTGTTCTCAGGTCTCCGTCAATTATTAGTACTACTACCACCTTTTCAGCGACTACAACTGCTTAACTTCCCAAGCTAACCTGTTGTATCTATCGACTTTTTCTTCCTTATCGCATACCTTGTTGTCAGATAGGCATACTATGTCTATGATCCAGCATCATTTGCTTTCTTTCTCAATTAACACAATGTCTGGTTTCCTATTCTCTATCTCATGGTCGCACTGAATCATAAAATCCCATAGGAACTTTGCATTATCATTTTCGATGGTGCCTTAGTTTTTTGCTCTGTCAAGTCCATACTTATTGTAAAGTGTGCAATGGATAATCCTTGCTGTATTGTCGTGACGTCTCTCATATTCTTTCTTGGCTAGTAGCATACATTGACTGATAATATGCCAGTCCTCTCCCAAATAAAATTGACCATGCATTCTTTTCTTTATCCACCTATTTTCAGTTTCATTTATTCTCAAGTGCTTGTACAGTACTTTATCTTTGCAATCTTCCATCCTGCACGAGCCTGACCTTCTTACTTCCAATAATAAAGGTTCTGTGGCATTTTTACATACCACGCTATGTTGTTTTCTTCTGCTCTAATGTTGTGTTCGCATCCAGCCAGTCCTCTTCCCCCTCTTTCTCTTGGTGCATGCACTCTGTCTGTGTCACATTATTATTATTATTATTATTATTATTATTATTATTATTATTATTATTATTATTATTATTATTGTTGTTGTTGTTGTTGTTGTTGTTGTTGTTGTTGTTGTTGATGTTGTTGTAGTTGTTGTTGTTGTTGTTTTTGTTATTGTTATTTTGACCTGATAGAATTATTAGGGCGTCAGACAAAATGCGTAGTGATATTTTTCCAGTTGTTTTCGTCCTGAGTTCAAATCCGCCAAGGTTGACATGGCTTTTCATCCTTTCGGGGTCTATAAAATAAGTTAAGCACTGGAGTTGATGGAATCGACTTAACCTATTCCCTACAAAACTGCTAACCTTATGTCAAAATTAGAGACTATTATTATTAGGCTAGTGCATGCTAATTTAGTTAGCAAGAAGAGAAGAGAACATAAATGTGTGTCTGCGATACTTGATTTGACAAACTATATTGTGTATATAAGGGGGAAATATCAATAGCGGTCAGAAATATCCATAAGATCATTGAAATAGCGACATAATTCAAGGACAGAAAGAACAGAAAGTAGCTTGAAAACAAAGCACTTGATGTCTTAATTCATGTAACAAACGGATGATGCTGGATTTAAAGAAACCACATCCTTCTAGAATTTACTAGTTTGGGTGGGGGCTGGTTTCTAGCTAAAGTTGTTACTAAATAGCACTAGGAAAATTCTAGTGAAATTGAACATCTTATGTGACCACCACAGTCCCCAGCTCTCAATATTATTGGACACTTATGGTGCATTTTAGAAAAACAAGTAAGGAGTCGATTTCCTCCCCCATCATCACTACAAGAATTATAGATTGTTTTAGCTGAAGAATTGACAAAGATTCCTTTGGAAACAATTCAAACTTTGTACGAATCCATACCTCGTAGAATTCAAGTTGTAATTACTGCCAAAGGCGGCCCCACCCCATATTAAAATAAATTTGTTTGAAATTTTTAAGGTGTCGCCATTATTTTGTCCAACCCCTGTATATACATACATATATATATATATATATATATATATATATATATATATATATGGTTCAGATTTATAGAAAAAGAAAGATGAAGACCGGAGTAGGAACATCAAGCAAGTGTATTGATTTGACGCTCGGGAAAAATAGAAAGGTCTTTTACGTTTCGAGCCTACGCTCTTCAACAAAAAAGAATAACAGGAAACAAACAGAGAAAGAATGAAAAAATATGCTGAGTTCAGTGATCCGACATATATATATATAAACGTGTACACACACACACATGCATACACACACACGCATACATGTGAATGGGTGTATATATCTATATGTACTCTATTCCTGGAATAAATTCAAAAAATAATTGCAACTTTTTGAAATGTTAGTGTAATATATGCAGTGAATGGTAGCAGCTCATTCAAGGAATAACTCTTTTATTATTCAGTATAGTGCCATTTGTTACGAATATGCGCCGCACAGTTTGAAAAATAAACAGTAAAAAGGTTGTGTGTGTGTGTGTGTTTAGTTAGGTGTATGTGTATATGCGTATCGTTGTGAATGTCTGTGTGTATGTTGTGAATACGTGTGTGAATGTGTATGTTGTGAATGTGTGTGTGCGTGCGCGCGTATGTGTGTGCTTGCGTGTCTACGGGCATGATGGTTCGTCTATCAAGTTTGACACTGACTTAGCAGCTGCAAAAATGTTATATTAAAAATATAAATAAACAAAATAAGATAGAAAAAGGCGAGTATTATTCAATTATGTGTGAATGTATATGTATGCGTCCGCGCCTGCGTATGTGCGTGCGTGTGGGTATATATACGTCGTGAATGTGTGTGTGTGTGTGTGTCACAGAGGCATCGTGTGTGTGTGTGTGTGTGTGAATAGCACACACACACACACACACGATGCCTCTGTAACAATAAATAGAATTTGTTTTCATCTCGTGTAACATAAATAAGAGTTGACAAACGAGTCACCATATTAACAAGTACTCGAATTCTGCAAGAAGGAAACCCGTGCAAAATGGCTATAATTTATAATTTTTCTTCATGAATCTATTTCGAATATATGTCAAAATTTTGCTCTGAAATTTATAGAAATTTCGTTATTTTACAAAATGCTACAAAAAATGTCTGTGTGACGACAGATTATCTCCTCAAACCAATGTATCATATGAGTTAAGAGGGGAGAACGCGAATGTTATAAAGCATTGATTTTCAAGAGATGAAAGCTAAATAATTATGTTATATATCATTTTATTTCATATACGTATTTAGAAAATATGCCAAGAGTTATTTCTGAAAATTCTAGATACTTAGCTATTCCGCATGGGAGATGTAAAACTTTTGTGTTCGACACAAGAACCGTGAGTCAGTATACTCGACCGCCCACCCTATCACTAGTTTTGAGAACAAATTTTCTGAACAGTCCTCTTTCTTTCTCTGTATGTGTGTGTGTGTGTGTGTGTGTGTGTGTGTGTGTGTGTGTGTGTGTGTTTGAATATATGTATGAATGTCGACCTCAGCTGAATTTGAAAAGAGAGCGTAAAGACGGATGAAATGCCGCTATGCATTTTGTTATGAGTGCTAACGATTCTGACAGATGGCCAAAAAAAAAAAAAAAAACACGTACTAATTCGATATAATTTCCATAATGACCCTTCCAATACAGAGCAAGATGCATTTTAACACACGAATTCACGCCAAGAATCCTGCAAGCCAAATGCAAAAGCGATATATATTTGTGTATGTATACATATATACATGCATATAATTTTTCATACACACACATATATATATGTATATATGTGTGTGTGTGTGTGTGAGTGTGCATGTGTGTGTGTGTATGTGTGCGTGTGTATGTGTGTGTGTGTCCGTGTGTGTGTGTGTGTGTGTGTGTGTGTTAGCTTTGAATGAAATATATTTGTATAAAGCTATGATTAGCACGTCCGATTGTAATCGAACATTGTATAACCTATCGGAACGACACAGAGACGCACGTGTCGTACGATCTAATGACTTCAGTCAAACTCAAGAACAAAATGTTTATCTGTAGAGGTCTAAGTGGAAATTTCCTGCCGGGATTAGTCATGCATTGATAGGCCTCATCACGGACGATTAAAATCGGACGTGTTAAACATGACTCTATACGAATATATGTACACATACCACCATTTTCATCATTTTACGTTCAGTTTGGGGAGAATAAAAGAGAGAGAGCGGGAAAGAAATGATGATGATGATGATGATGATGATGATGATGATGATGATGGGGAGGATGATGATGAGGAGGGGGAGGAAGAGGACAATGATGACTATGACAACGACAACCGGTGGCGATGAACTAACGGTAAGCTCCTGAGTCACCATTAATAAAGATCAATTCGAAATGTCTTAACAATGGCTGATTCTGCACCACGTTCAATATGAAAACCTGATCTCCAGTAATAACTATAAGAATTTAGCATCAGGAACACCAGCCGAGGCAAATGTATGTATGTATGTATGTATGTATGTATGTATGTATGTATGTATGTATGTATGTATGTATGTATGTATGTGCAGATTTGTATGTTTTATGTATGTATTCTCATGCAAATAGTTGCATATATAGACATGCTCATATGTATTTAAATGATAAACTTCTGGACAGTTTATCAGCATAGGTGTTCTCCTTATCATTGATCTACAGCTTTATGTTAACATCCGCTGGGCAGCTAATTTCCACAACTATGCACAATTCATCTTCTCTAACCCCCAAAACTTTATATCAGGTCTGCTGTGCTTACATTTATTTAGATCT
>NC_068989.1:37505850-37510524 GCF_001194135.2 Octopus bimaculoides | reverse complement strand
TATATATATATATATATATACACACATACATTGATACACACATACATTTATATATATATATATGTATATACATACATACATACACTCACACACACACACACACACACACACACACACACACACACATATCAAAATATGAAGCTTGTTAAGGTCATAGCTTGTAAAGGATTGTGGTTCATTTTTAATTCATTAGTCTTTTTTTATCAACGACCAAATCTAAGGCTAGAGGACGGTGTCTGTTTAGAATGGAGGGCAACAGTGTGTTGATTTTTATAGTTGTGTATGGTCATAAATATTGTCAGGATTTTAGGATTTGTATAAGTAACTGTCTATAAAGGAGGCTGGGTAGGGGAAGACCACAAATTAAGATGTCAATTACCAGTTAAAGGGGCAAGACGCTAATAAAACCTATGATGTTAATATAGTGGAAATTATCAAGGGGTACTATGGATGATCGTATATAAACAATATTGTTATATTGTATAAAGATGAAATTTAAGATTACTAAAAATGATATTCTGGTTATAATATCATTTTTAGTAATCTTAAATTTTATCTTTATACAACATAACAATATTGTTTATATACAATCATCCATTGTACCCATGGTAATTTCCTCTGTATTAACATAGGTTTTTATTAGCGTCTTGCCCCTTGGTGCTTCAACTTAAGTACCTAATTCAACTGAATCTCAAGTTTATATATATATAAGCAGAAACATACATACGTACACACATACGCACGTACGTACACATAAACGTAAATTGTACCGAAATGACAATTAATGATCTTTATTGATATTATTTTTAATTAAAAGTATAGTAAAAATTAAAGGTTATTTGTGGAAAATAAATGCTAAACATTCATAGAGATTGCTTTGGAAGTTCAATTAGTGCAATGAGTAATTAACAATATGCCTGTAAATGTTTTACTGTTCAATCAACTATTCAGTTGGTTTGTACGTTGACGTGGTTTGAGCATACTGACTTCGCAATTTCTTTGCTACTGCTTTCTCTTTAAATTTTTGAATTAATTTACACTCCAAATATGCTAATACGAAAGAATAGTATTCTTTTCTACTCTAGGCACAAGGCCTGAAATTTTGGGGGAGTGGCCAGTCGATTAGATGGATCCCAGTACGCAACTGGTACTTAATTTATCGACCACGAAAGGATGAAAAGCAAAGTCGATTTCGTGGGTAGAAAATAGTATTGAAAATATAAGAAATAACTTTACAGACAAAATAGCATAAAAAAGAAAACCAGCAACTTTCGAAACAAAATACAAGATTAAGAATGAACAAAAATTGGTGGAAAACCGTTAAATATTTACCTTCGAAGTTTTCTTACGGTCATTCAATAGCATCTACTAATTTTCTGGTTAACGAAAAAAGTATTTGGATGAAATGGAAAGAGCGTAATCCTTAGAGTGTTTGATGATTTGTAAGACGCAAGTGGTTAACTTTATTGCTTCCATTTATCAACAGGAATGAATATTTTAACATGATGTTTTAGCATGATCATTATATAAACTATTACTTTCGTTGATATTTCATTATTTTAAGATACTTTACGGTAAGAACACAGACGAGTGTAAAACAACATTTACTGCAAATAATGGCCGATTTTCATAGATATCAAAATACGATCTTGCTGGAATAATATTAAAGTACCTTCTATATCATCAAACACAATTTGGACGCAGCTGGTTTTCTATTACAAAGGAAGCCGGTGGTGGGGTTAAACTTAGAAACCTGAGAAATATCATACGTTATCACAATCTGAGTGTTTCGAGGAGGTAAATCTTTACCGCGAGGCGCGACCTGCATCGTTACTTTCTCTAAATTCCTCCAGATGAAATCGGCCTGAGATCCGAGTGACGCCGTCCGACAGTTGGAGTACCACAATTTGACACACAAGTGTATCACAATTACTGGCCACTCACAGATAGATATCTTTTTTAATGTACGACATTGCAAATGTACGTGTTTTAGTGTTTTTGCCAGCAGTTAATGAATGTTATCGAAAAATAAGAAGGTGCAGCACTAAACATATTTGAAGATCATTCAATATTTTTGATGCAGTTAAGTTCTGAGATCAAATTCTTCCGAGTTCGACTTTGCCTTTCATTCTTTCGGGCTCGATAAACTAAGTACCAATTGCGTACTGGGGTCGATCTAATCGACTGGCCCCTTAGAGTAGAAAAGAATATTCTTAGTGCAGGAAAAATGATAAAAGTGACCTGGAAGAAATTACAGAGAAATCTATGACAGTCATTTGGAACAAGCTCAGGCATCAATTTATTGACAATTTTGAAAAAATCTGAAGAACCAGTCCGGATTGTTCAAAAGGAAACGGAATCTATTGTTGATGCTGCTATTTAGTTGCGCTTTGATGTTTCTACAAATGACAAAAACGATTTGTTTCAGTCAAGCAATCAACTGTTCATAAAACAAAACCCCATGTCAATGGAAGAACATAATAAAAATGAAGCAGATCTAATAAGAGGTATTTCTATATATTCTTTAAGTCATAAAGATCTACACAAAGCTTTTACATGCATTTAAATAAGGATTTATATATTTTGTGTCCCAAGCTTCGAATATTAAGTGAAATAGAAAAGTCAATGAAACTGTAACTGATCTCAAATGTAGCTTCATTAAAATTTATGGAGAAAATTTATCTATAAAGGAAAACTTTGCACATTATAAAGTAAAAGGAGACTCTTATTTCAAGTGAACCAAATCGAGCAGCAAAGAAACATCGACATAGCAAAATCAACTGACCTAGCAGAATCGAATAACTAAAACGAGTGTCGTCTGAGTGTTTATTATTTGTAAATGATTTATTAAATAGGTATGACGTTTGAAATTATAATGGTTATATCTAAATTGTTATTTTAATCGCACATTTAACATTTCTAAAATGTCTTTCTGTCAAGTCTTATCAATGAAAATGTAATTGCTATTTATAACATTATTTTTATGAATTAGCATCTCGCTAATATAGAGCAAATAACGACAAAGGCCATTCGAAGTCACTTGAGTTGCTTCGTGTAATTTGCATATCCATCTTTGTATTTCTCTTTATATTTCCATCACGTTTCACACATCCCACAGCAACCTTCACTAATCTCACTTGTACATTCATTGAATCCATTGTGTGCATTGATTGCCACGACCCACGAATTCCAAAATAGCTGATCGCTTGCCCTAACTTCCACGCTCCCAGCTGCACAGAAAACTTCGTGAAGTTGAACGGGGCAAACACACAATTTAACAAGGTTACTAGTATATTGTACCACATATATTGTGAATAATATTGCATCTTCTGACAACGACATGTTTATAAAACATACAAAACAATGCATTCATATATATAGACATACACACAGACACACACATATATATATACATATATTTATCTATGTATATTTTTTTATTCTTTTACTTGCTTCAGTCATTTGACTGCGGCCATGCTGGAGCGCTGCCTTGAAAGGTTTTTTGTCGAACAAATCGACTCCAGAGCTAATTTTTCAAAACTAATACTTATTTCCTCGGTCTCTTGCCGAAACGCTTAGTTACGGGGACCTAAGCACAGCAACACCGGTTGTCAAGCGGTGATGGAGGAACAAACACAGACACATACAAATAGAAACACACACACACACACACACACGCGCACACACACGCACACACACACACACACACACACACACATATATGTATACGATAGGCTTCTTTCAGTTTTCGCCTACCAAATCCGCTCACAAGGTTTGGCCGCCCACCAGAGGCTATAGAAAAAAAAACTTGCTCAAGGTGCCGTGCAGTGGTACTGAAGCCAGAACTATGTGGTTGGGAAGCAAGCTTGCTGCTACACAACCTCGCCTGCGCCTGTACGTATATATTATATGTATGTGTGCGTGTGTGTCTATGTGCATGTATGTGTGTGTATGTATGTGTCTGTGTATGTGTGTGTGTGTATGTGCATATATATATATATATATATATATATATGCACACATATATATATGTGTGTGTGTTTATATATGTATATATGTGCATATAGATATATATGTATGTGCATATATATATATTAAATACATACATATATTTATGCATATATAAATGTATACATACATATATATATATACACCTATATACTTGTTTCAAGGACGTCTGCAAGAGATGGGAAGAGGTCGCAAATGGTCGCCCACGCTGGAAACAAATACTAAGCAGCGGGATGGAGCGAGGGGAATACAAACCGGAACTTACCATCGATGAAAACGCAGCGGCGCCAGTAGAGAGCATCTTCAAATGCAGTCGCTGCATACAGGACTGCTACTCCCATGTGGACTCGTTAGATTACAGCAGACACTTTTACTGCTCAGGAAATTAGCGTATAATTTCTGCGATAATCTTATAAACTGACCAGGTGAGTTGAGTTTAACCCAAGGCGCTATGTGAGAGTCACTGACGAGCATTAATATAAATGCAAAATCATTGCGATCTGGTTATGCCTAGCCACTGAGAGAACTTGCTTCCATTGTCAGTCATTAAGATTAGGTGCTTCTTTTGGATAGGAATTTCTTTGACTGTTATTTCTAGCAAATACTGGTGCTGACTAGTGCCCTCGGTATATATTTCTGCCTTTCGGTTGTAAAATTATGAACAAG
>NC_068989.1:37503936-37505840 GCF_001194135.2 Octopus bimaculoides | reverse complement strand
CATATATATATATATATATAGGTAAAATAGAAGTTGAAAAATGCAGTGAGAATAATAAATAATTAGAAATATTTTTTATTAATATATTCAAAGCTTTAACCGGTTTCACAGTTTACAGTGGTTTTCAAAAGTTGAAATGGAAAGATGTGACTTATGTCGCAGCTGTCTTGCTTGTGACTAATATTTGTAGCTTGCCCTATTTTTATAGGGAGTTCATGGCTCAAATTAGTATATGCTGTGAACAAGATTCGACTGGTAGAGGATATTCACATGACTGATCTTAGAATTTTTTGAAGGTCCCCCGATACGTCTGGGTGTTAGTATCAAGTGACGGTTGACTGAACATGTCCAAGCAATTAATGCTCTGAATGTTTTCTGTAAAGTGCTTCTCGAGAATGAACACATGATTAAGTTTATAATCTTTTGTACGTTTCTCGATATGTTTGTGCGTTAGTGTCACGTGACAGTATATTTTGCGCCTACAAAAAGGCCGACACGGTTGAAAGAGCATGTTTAGTTATAATCAAGGCACTCTAAATTTCATGTTTGGTAGGCGAGTGAACAGGAGTCGTTTGTATGTAGTCCAGTGGTTAAAATTAAGGTTGTTATCTGTATTGCTTCCTCACGATAAGTGGCAGAATGAATTCTGTGTGTAAATAGTCATTTATGTATGTACTCTGTTAAAGGTTGTTAAGTCTTGGTTTGTACTTTTGTATGAAAGTATTTTCTTTGTTTAACTATGCTTTATCCGTGGTATTCGCTGAACATAGGCAAAGTGGGAAAACCTAGAATTTGGGGGACATATCTTTTGTACATATGTCTATGTGTCCACTCAGTGGAATCTGTCTAGTACCGGGATCTCGTATTTGTTGTCGGTGAATGGTCCGTCTATTTCTTGGAGTAAGCTTTGTTTGACCTGTCTTCTCTTCATTACATCCTTGACGTTTGAGAGCGTATGTTAAATTTCTTGAAGAACATGTAAAGTGATTTTTTACAGTAAAAGTCTATCTTGCTTTGAATTTGTATGTTATGTCTTCAATAAGTATGATGCAGGTCTCGCAATTGGGGTGACCACACTTTTTGATTGTTGATGTAGGAATTGTGGAAGGTAATTTAACACTTGTGAGGAATTTTGGGGGGTACTTTGTCTTTTACTTTTGATTATTTTGTTTATTTCGAATGCTTGTTTCATTTTTTGGGGTTTGTTTTCGTAGTAGGATGTTCTGGTGGACAATATTGCAAACCTCTGTGTTTCCTTGGTTGTGTGTTGTAATAAAGGGTAGAGTACTGGATGTATCTGGAGCATTTTTCGTTTTTCATAGTTCTTCGATATTTATTGCTTTGACACGTTCTATTCCGTTGTCTATTAGCATTAAAGGATATTGTCTTTTAAGTAGTACTTGTTTTAGTTTCTGGAGTCTTTTATTGCGAGTTTTAGGGTTTGAGACAATTGCGCAGATTACTTTTGCTAGAATAAAGGGGATATTATTCTTCGTGTATTTGGGATGGAATGGCGAGAACAGTAAGGCATTGTTTAGAATCTGTTTGTTTGTAGTAAATATCTGTTTCAATGTTTTAATCTGTTTTGATGATTCCGGGAATGGAAGTTGAGTTTTACTGTATTCCACGGTAAAGTTAATATTATTGTTTATGCTGTTGATTAGATTTTTTAAATCTATAAGCTGTTCAAATGTGTACGTCATAGGATTAGGCAGGCATCTAAGTAGAGTTTTCTACGAAACAAATCCTATTCGAAACATATACTAATTTGAGCCACGATCTCCCTATAAACATAGGGCAAGCTTCAAACACTAGTTAGGAGCAAGAGAGCTACGACATAAGCGACATCTTTCTATCTGAACTGTTTTTGAAAACCATTGTAAGCTGTGAACCCGTTAAAGCTT
>NC_068989.1:37496281-37501281 GCF_001194135.2 Octopus bimaculoides | reverse complement strand
TTATGGTTTCTGATTTCAGCACGATAAACAGACTTTACACACCACGTGAAACATAAATCCGTATTGTATTTTGATTCAATGACTCTGACAGAATCGGTTAAAGTTCCAGTGCTAGACTTTCGCTGATTGTTTTTGGTGCCTAGGTAGTTGCGAAAAGACATAGAGACTCCGCAGGGCCACTCAAACGCGACCCAGAGAAACATAGAGAAAATACCCACCTTAAAATCATCGCCTCAACACCCTGCCCACTGAGCCTTCACACTACTTGAAGGAGCAGGTGTTGTAGTAGAAGGTGATAAAGTAAACAGTGAATCTTTTCTATTATAAAATAACATTTAAACTAATTTAGATAACTTACAATCCTGAATGCAAGACAAAAGATACGTGGAAATCACCAGCCATGAGAATTGAATTACACATTTATCTTAAATCAGACAATAGTGTTAATCATTATATTAAAGCTTACACACAATACTTCGTCTACGTTACTCAGTACTTATAAGATGTTACTATATAAGCTACTGATCTGTCTACGTCTTTCCACATCCGATGTTTTTGTGATTATTTAACATTTAAGCTGTTATTTATCAGTAAACATAGTTTCTATTTGTGAGGTTCTTCATAGCATAGATGCAACTTACAGTTACTGTAATACTAGTAGATGATGATAAAAGAAGCAGTTGTGATCTTTGGTTATATGATAAGCCTTAAATTAAATTCAGTACTTAACCAAGTTGTTGTGTTGATTTGTAAACTATATAACTTGATTTCCTCAACCGTTATTTTAAAAACTAATTATTCTTTATACTTTCTTGGGCTAGTTGGTAGATTGTAACATTTTTAATATTGATTTATATTTGTCGAACTGTAACTTTCTAATCGGTGAGGATCATATGGGCTTATTTACAGACCATACGTACTTGGGTCCGTTACGAACTCTAAGACTCAAAACCGGAGTTTAATTGGCCTTATGAGTCGTCCTACCCCAGAACAGAACACCGGTCCGTCGCAGGATTAACTTCCTAACTATCGCTGAGACACATTTGGTTCTGAGTGAACTGGAGAAACGTAAAATAATGTATTTTGCTTAAGAGCTCAGTACACTGTCCGTTCCGGGAATCGAAACTGCAATCGCATTAGGCCATGCATCTTCCCTTTACAGACTTTACAAAAAAAACAAAAGCAAATATTGTCTCCCAACATTATATTACTATTCAGAATTTTAAATTGGTCTTTTTCTCTCAATGTTAATACAAACTACTTTATGACTCATATTAAGTCGTCTTAATCTTACTCTAGATTTAATCAGCCTCTTCATAATCCAAAATCGTAAAATTAATATTAAAATTAGGTAGCTTTGTAAAATAGTTTTATCAGTTTATCTCCTTTAAACACTCTTAATAAATCATTTATCTTTTCTATCACTAAAACATCGTATTTATTAATTGTAAAATAATAATTTTCTTCTCCTTTTGCTAAAATGTCCTCTGTTGCAGTTCCTCTAAATATTATTTAAGTTTAAACGCTACAATAGTAGAGGAAGGTGCATAAGTATAGTGGTTATGCTGTATGGCTCATGATTACAAGGTCGTGGATTCAATTCCAAGATCGGGTGAGGCATAGTGTTTCTTAGCAAACGACTTCATTTCACGTTGCTACAGTCTACACAGTTGTAAATGAATGCAACCCGATGCCGTTGAATCTCTCCCCACTGCTATTACATCATAGATGTACTGCTGGAATATGGATTAGGTGTCGACATAGTCATTAGTCTGTTCGAGACTACATAAGTAATTAGTGAACCGATGAGAGTTGTTACCATCCATACTTTCTCACTCGTGACAAGTAACTGAACTTTCATGTCAACAAAATATGATTCAACGCGTCAAATATTTAGTATCTTGTTTATTTCTTGTTATTATCTTCCATCCGTTAGAACAATACACTTTCACTTATGCCTCTTAAAACCTCTGTTTTTTTCACCCACCGACACACATCAGCACTTGTATAATTCTTAATCCTATTTTTCGTGCTCTCGTCCATCTACAGTTCTTTTATTATTTCTGACAGAATATAAAATTTCACCAACCTTCGTCCATTTTTTTCTTTCTATGTTCTTCATCCTCCCTACCCCGTCTATTATTACCACCAATTCACTCCTTCCTCTACCCCAATTATATGTATTTACATACCAATTCTCTAATATTCTATACAGTTTAAAAAGCCGGATTTTAGGTAAACTTTGAAATATCGGTCAACCTTCTAACAATAAACATTTAATTCTAGATGATGCATTGATTAGGGTTATCGAATTTGGTAATCTTTCACCAAATTTGCCTTTGCTTCACAAATTTGGTAAAACTTGCACAAAATCAACTAGATTTTACTAATTGACCAGTTCTGAGGCCAACAGCACATTTTAAAATGTCTCGCCTCCATTACGTGGAATTTGACCTTGTATAATACTTTAAATGGCAAGCTTTTGTCCTAATATAGAATTTTTAAGTCCTCATTACTCAGACGCAGGATAATTTCAGACGATGAAGATCTAGTGCATAGCTTCGTATACTGCGTTTCGTAAGTACATGTATTTGTTATAAATTTGTGTTTCGTTTAATTTTCTGTTTTATTTACTTTACATTTAACCTAACCTGTAGACCATAATGGCTGAGTAAAGATGCAATAACGATAGTGATTCAGGAGTACGCCTGTACAAGAGTGTAACCATGCACAGACCCGAGAATAGAAAAATTGATTGTTACAAAAATGACTCAATGTGAAATTTAATTGATTTCGTTAATGTTAAAAAGAACAATAAAATAACGTTTTGTAAAGATTCATTTGTGACATGTCTGAGGGACATCTTGACAATGAAAAGTATTTCTTATAGCCTTCTTATAGCCTTCTATTTTATATTTAGCACGTCTTATGTGGCTTCCACTAACATTATAAAACTTCAGGTTTTCCCTCAAGCGAATACTATTAATCTCAAATTACTTGGGAAACTAAATATGTAGTAAGAAAACGAACAATTTTTCGTAATATCATCGATCAAGAATATCTGTAAATTATTATTGCACAATTAAAGAATATAAAATTTTCGTCAATTATTAATGAAAGTAAAGATTAGCAATATTCTATGACAGCCATATCAACAAACATTTTGATAAGTTTTTAACTCTTCAGTTGTTGTAATGCTAATCTAATTAGTTATCTAATTGATAATACAACTGTAACGATAGGTTCAAAACTTCATGTTCAAAATTTAAAACAGTACATGCTATATATATTTGTGCAAGAATGAGTATGTTATTCAATGCATTTGTATAATTTTATACAAGTTCCGAACTTCCATATTCCATAAAGGAGAAAACCATAATTATATATTCGTATTTATCAAACAGCCCGAAAAAGTTATTTAAATATTCTAATTTCATAAATTTACCATGATGGATCCAAAATATTTTCCATCATGACTGTACTCGGTGGTTATTAACAAGCGTTAAAGACACCTGAATCAATGGCCGTGCCAAAATTTTTACTTCAGCGGTAATAGAAAAAAATAGGATGAAGATTTAAAGAACCCTATTGTGAAGATGTAATTGGCATTTGAAACCGTTATTCTATCATAGAATAAATTTGGCCCTTCAAACACAAAGCTTCAATATTTCTAGGTTACGCGCCACCATCAATAATATTATGTGTTTCTTGTATATTATAGCGAAAACAAATTTTTAAAATGTAAGCATGTGTGTGTGTGTACATACACACATATATGTATACATATGTGTTATTTGTCAATGTATGTATTTATGAATTATACCGTTATATACATATCGGCTTAAAGCAAGGATGTATACTCGTCCCACCCTTGTTCTCCCTGTACCTTAAACCAAGCTCCACAGTTGCACCAAATAGCTCTGGAATAGGGAACAAGTACCGCTTTGGTGCACTCTGCAATCTGCCTGGAGTTTAATAACAAAGACAGATAAATGATATTTGTGTCACTAAACAGTAGTGCGATAACCCCAATGCCTCGCAAAATCATTCACCTACAAAAAATCAGGAAGCTCTCAACGACTTCAAAAATGCGTATGATTATCTCGGTGTGGCAATCAACGATCGGAAGATCGAAATGCTTTCACAGCCAGCTCCAAACTTAATCCCTCCAAATTTCAACATCACCATTGCTAATACATCACTGGAACAAGTAGATCAGTTCCAATATCTCGGAGGCATCCACTTTACACAATGTAACTCCGAGAAAGACGTCAAGAACGGGACACAGCTGCCCATGTTACTTTTGAAATGCACTTTTATGGCATTTACAGAACCTTAAACTACAAACCAAGATCATGGTATATCATACCATGATTGCTTCCACCTCACTCTACGTACGTAAGAAGGGAACTTTGTGCCGCTAGGACATCCGAAATGTGGAACGATTTCATCAACAGAAATTTCGATCGATATTGAACTTCAAATGGGATAACTATGTCGACAAACTTGTTAGTTTTTGAAAGGAGCAAAGCCAAAGCATTGAGGTCTGAAAATCAAACATCACCTGAGATGGCTAGGACATGTCCACAACATGAAAAGCAGCAGATTGCCATGTCATTTTCTCTACGGTGACCTCAGTAACGCAAGAGGGTATGTGGTTGACCTATACGATCTTAGAAAGACCAACTAAACCAGAAGAGAAAGAGCACCAACATCAATCCTAAATCCTAAGAACAACATGTAGAAGGCAATGCAACGGAACATGACATCATCATGATTAGCGTAAAATATTTTGAAAAACATTACCGAAGAAATGAAGAAAATAAACAATGCAAACAAAGAGCTGCCAATAGCAACGAAAGCCTCCCGAAACTGTCAAATGTACCTGTATGGACAATTATCCTTCGCAAAAATCGGTATAAGTATGTAAAGATTTCTGAATATATACGCATGGGCAAATATATATACATACATATATATATATATGTGTGTGTGTGTGT
>NC_068989.1:37491016-37495143 GCF_001194135.2 Octopus bimaculoides | reverse complement strand
TATATATATAAACTTTTACTTGTGTCAGTCATTGAACAGTGCTTTTTTCTGTTAAGAATGATATTCTTTGTCATCTACATTGTAGATGACAAAGGACCATCACGATTAGAGATATACCTTACTGGAGAAGATCTAACCACCCATGCACGCATGGTAAAATGTACAAAATTTAAGGTCGTGCTAGAAGCTGCTATGTATAACATATCTCTGTAACTGGGTTTTTGCCCTTTTTCGCTTGGCCAGAAGATGTCACTGGCGTTGGTATTCATGAAAACTGTACCGTTCTAAATTTCGCAGTGCTTCAAACATTTGAATAAAGTTACTGTCAAAGTTTCGACATGTTTTGTTATTTCAATGCAGTGCTAGATGATTTGAAGCATGATTTCATGATAAACTGCAATATTTGATGAAAGATTTTAAGCTAAATTGATGAAAATGTTACTTTATAAATTTTCCCAAGTCGAGAGAGATTTTAAATATTTCAGAAAGTCATGCAATAAATTTAATTAAGTCAGTTTTTTCTTTGTGTATTATCCTGTAATATAAAAAGGTTATTCACCGCATCTTTAATATATATATTTAAAATGTTTTGATTTACAGCCCATAATAGTCAGTTCGTTTTCTGACCAACATGTGGTATTATCTTCCTGACTCGGTAAGTGGTTAAAACCACGTACCAAGTCAGGAGTAGATTCCAACTGAAAACCCTGTTTGTAAAGTAGGCCAGCAATATCCACTAATTTATAGAAATATACTTCGACGATTCAATTTCAGTCTACGACTATTCACATATTAGCAATGCCTGATGATGACCGAAGGTTGAACCAAACAAACATTAATATCGGTATAAATATAGCAAATATACACTTTAAAGATAAAATTAATAGTTTAGAAAATTTTAATCTTAATAAAAACTCATCCCATACATTTAGACATTGGTAATTTGTCAATCAAATAAATATTTCAGTTTTATTTATAACCATATATTTCTTATGCATTCATCTGTGATTTAATAAAAGTAATGGGTTATTTACTAAAAATAGAGGGAAAATAAAAATTCACTCAGCAAGACAAGATGGTGTAAAATAAAATTAACTCTATCATTATTGTAGTTTTACACAAATTTTGTATGCAATAAAAATTGGTTTATTTTGGTGATAAAATAAATTTTTTCGAATTATATTTTTTTTATTTTAATGCATGGCTTTTCTTGCAGAAAATTTCTGTTTTCATGATAAACTGCTATGTTTGTAGAGAAATTTTCAGCCAAATTGATCAAAATATAACATGCTATAAATTTTACAAACTCAAGGGAGATTTTGAAATGTTTCAGAAAGTCATGTAATGGATTTAATTAAAAGGTAATCAGATTTTGTTAAACTTTTCGTTTTCAAAATCAGAGTGATTGATTAATGTATTGCAAAATGAAAATATGCATTTGCTTTTATTTTAAAAACCTGTGTTTTCACATATTATTGGTTTTTTTAGAATATTTTTTTGATATTTTGTTTATTTTCTTGTTTTCCATTTTGAAAAGTACTGAACACTTTAAAATTTAGCCTAACGGGTGAAACTTTTAAATGCATTGAAAAATCTAAAAAAAATTAATTAATTTGTAATAATTTAAAGAATGTACATTTTTTTCATGAAAGACCTTAATCAGTTTCTCTTCTTTTGATGAAAAAAAAAAAAAAGAATGTGAAATTCTCAAAGGCTCACAGAAGTTTTCAATAAATTTTACAAAATTTTTAATAAGTTGGTGCTTTTGATCTGGAAACCAAGTTGCATTATTATTCTATAATTTACTGACATTTTCAGATACATCCCTACATATGTTATTATGTAGGCACACTTCCTCTACATATAAATCATACAACACAAATGTTTTCCCTTTGTTGTGTCAAAAAATATTATTCAATATATATATATATATATATATATATATATATATATATATATATATATATATATATATATATATATATATATATATAGTCAGAATTCACAAAAAAGAAAAGAAAAGACTGAGACAGGTGGTGTAGATAACAAACATGTATATATGTATAACCTATAGA
Source organism: Octopus bimaculoides (assembly GCF_001194135.2). Lineage (NCBI taxonomy): Eukaryota > Metazoa > Mollusca > Cephalopoda > Octopoda > Octopodidae > Octopus > Octopus bimaculoides. The sequence goes on along the minus strand of NC_068989.1, from coordinate 37,493,068 downwards.
GACATCATGTTATCGGTAAGTTTATGAGTTGCGATATAGCTTTTATTTTATAGTTTTTATGTTGTGAGAGGTTACCTAGGTCTGGAAAGATACATAATTCCCTACGTCTTTGGTAGTCATTGCTTTTTTTAATGATATACCTGCATAAATATAAATAACAATAGATATAACTACTATTTTGTCATACTTATATATAAAGTATTACATAATATTTATTATATCTGGCAATTTTCCTTTTCTAAAAATAAACCAACATCTGTACAGAATACCCGATACAGATGCTACATCGAGGTAAGGTAATGTGGAATGATTAAACTCACATAAAGGAATAAAATTAATATTGGTTTCAAATTTTGGCACATAGCTAGCAATTCCTGGAAGGTGTAAGTCAATTACATCGATCTCAGTGCTCAACTGATACTTATTTTATGAACCTCGAAAAGGCAAATCGACCTCAGAACTGAGAACATAGAGACGAACAAAATGTCCCTAGATATTTTGTCCAGCGTGCTGACGATTCCGCCAGCTTGGCGCCTTAAAATTAATTAATATTGAAATATTGAAATAGGTTAATAGTTTCTGCCTCAAGTCATTTATTAATAGCCATTTTGTATCGACAAAAATGATGGAAACTTTCCAAGTCATACAAAAGCATTTCATTCTATACTATAGTGAATAAAAGTGCCCCATGTACCAAACGCTTTTATTTTCATATTTCTAATGAAATATTTAGTCTATATGTTATAAATTAGCATTAGAAATAATTAGGTTTGACTGATTTTGTAAAATGATATTTTCGTTATTAAGCTGGTGTTGTAAATATAAAGATTCTTATATATGATGGATAATTTAAAACGAAATTTTCTCTTACAGAAAGAAAAGTCATGATGCAAGTTTTGATATCACAATACTTCATGAACTAAGACTGCCTTAGGGCAAATCAGCCTAACAGGTGTTACATTCCTCTTAGTTTGAAACAGTGCCGTATTAAGGCATGGGCACACTGGGCAGTTTCCATGGGCCCCACGGTCTTGGGATGCAATTCTAATCTATGTATGCTTGCTGTCAATAAATAAATACTATATGACCCAGTACTTTGATTTGCCTGGAGGCCTATAATGCTGCTGAGACGGCTCTAAGAATAAATATGTGGTAAATAAGTTGGCTTCGGAACCATGTGATTTAGGGTTCGTTCCCATTGCGTAACACAGTTAGTTGGTGCTTCCAACAATAACCATAGACATCCAAATGCCCTGCATGTGAATTGATAAACGGAAACTGTCAAACTTTTCGTCAAACTAACTGCAACCTAGTCACTGGCATAGTTCCAATGCAGCTGAGTGAGATACAGCGTTTTGTGAAATGAAGTCATTGCATCGCAGGTATCATTTTTTAGGCAGCATGTTACAGTTTTCCTCGGGACATTTATAACCTGGTTGAAGCTACCGGAATTTCGAAGATGATTTTGTCTGGCGAGTGATTTGATTTGAGTGCTTTTTAATTGTTAATATGCAAGCTGGCAGAACCGTTACGTGCCGGGCAAACTGCTTAACGGCTTTTCGTATGTTTTTACGTTCAAATTCCGCCGGGATCGACTTTACCTTTCATTATTTTGGGGCCGATAAAACAAGTATCAGTTGAGCAATTGTGTCGATGTAAGCGACTTAACTCCTTCCCCGAAATTGGTGGCCTTGTGCCAAAATTTGAAACCAATATGTGTCTTGTACGCTGTAATTTCAAATCAGATATGTTTTATCAAAAAGTTACATCTGTGTTGTGCTTTTAATTTATCGTAGCATCTTAACTTGTGTACCATCTTAAACTCGATCTCATATTACTCCTATTTCCGTATTAAATATTTTGTCCTAAACCAGAAAACATTCTCTCCATATTTTCACTATAAGAAACTAAAAAAATCAAGACAAACCTAAACTGAATGACCCTCATCAATCGAAGGAGAGACTTCTAAAGTTATATACAGTCTCTCTCTTTATCTCTATATGTTTGTCCGCCTGTCTCTCTCTCTATCTCTCTCTCTCTCTCTCTCTCTCT
>NC_068989.1:37490076-37490931 GCF_001194135.2 Octopus bimaculoides | reverse complement strand
TATATATATATATATATATATATATATATATATATATATATATATATCTATCTATCTCAGGTTACAATATAAAACAACGTCATGGAATTACAGTTAAAAACACTAACATATCTGAAATCTGTTGTGACAGTATTTAATATGTGATGACAGCTAGAGGAACAAATAAATGGTGTATGTTAACTGTAGACGGTAGCAAGAGAGGGATGTGATGAAAGCAAACTTGAGAAGACATAAGGTGTGACAATGACATAGCATGATGGGTCCCAGAGACGAGATCATACACATCAGTAGTAAGAGATGTCATCAAGCCTATCGAAGCCATGCTAGCATTCGGGCAAACACGCATTAAAACGATAACGATAATTACAATGTTTATGACAACGAACACAGTGACGACGATGGCGACGACAACGATGACGACGACGATGATGACGAAGACGAAGACGATAATAATGCTGCTGCTGCTACTGCTGCCGTTGCTGCCGTTGCTGCTGCTGTTGCTGCTGCTGCTGCTGCTGCTGCTGAAGATGATGTTGATGATGATGGCTTAGGTGGGTGATGATAATGACAACGACGATGATGACAATGATGAAGTACTCTATTATATGAAGCTACTTATAGTAACAATAGCAATCTCAGTTCCGTGAGACTTGACTGTTATCAACAACAGTAACAACAACAGCTACAACAACAATAAGGCAAAAACAATATCGGTTTCGGATTTTACATGCGACAAATTATTTTGCGAAGATAAAATAGTAGCGTTAAAACAGCAGGAAAAAAGTTATAACAGCTAAGTTCGAGAGAGAGAGAGGGGAAAGGGAGAGGGGGAAGGGAGAGGGGGGAAACAGAGAG
>NC_068989.1:37484001-37490066 GCF_001194135.2 Octopus bimaculoides | reverse complement strand
AAGGGAGAGGGGGAAGGGAGAGGGGGAAGGGAGAGGGGGAAGGGAGAGGGGGGAAACAGAGAGAGGTGGGAAAAAGAGAGAGAGAGGCACCGACAGAGAGACTGACAGGCAGACAGACTGACAGGCATAGACAGGCAGACAGACAGAGACAGAGAGAATGGTAGACATTCTATAGTGAAATCAATAAATGCAAGTATACAGTAAATGATAGATATGTGATCTGTGTCCTACGAATGGGACTTAAATCGATGCCTATAGGGGCTAATATAAATTAATACTGATTTTCTCCTAACTACACACTGGGACTTATATAATGACATTGAAATGTTAGCAACAGGAAATAAAAATAAAACAGCTATTTTCGCAAGAAAAAACAGCATTGTCAGTGCAGTAAAAGTACTCTGTACAACTTGCTCTGAGACATAAGCTAACTGGGCATACATACGTTAAATATAAGCAACCACCTATATAGTAAATATAGTAAGATTGTTTTGCTTTATTCTCTTTCTATATTTTGTTACATTTCCAATTTTCTTCAATTTCATATAGCTATCATGTAAAAGTATATAGTTAATTCGGAAATAATTGGAAAGGTACAGAAAAATTTTTTAGAAATTACTGCTCTTTTGTCCAACGCCTTGTTCATATTCATATTATAGACGACAAAATTATATAGTCAAATACAACTGAGAGAGAATGAGAGAGACAGGAGAGATTAGGTGAAGGATATGAACGAGAAGTAAAGTAATAAGGGTAGGAGGGGTAGGAGTATCTCACCAAAGCAGCCAATTTTCTGAAGAAGAACTCCAAGATGGCTAAAATGTACACAAAAGTTACATTAGAAATTAGTGAAAAGGACTTGGAAGTGCATAACAAGAACAAGAGTAATAAAGATAATTTTGGCATTGCAAGAAGTATTTCTTGTTGTTGTTTATAATTGAAGTGCATTTGTCAAAATGCCCCGTCTACAGGTTGTGAGTCAGTGGGGGGATGAATAGGTCTACAAAGAGGTTGGCCAAAAATACTTTGCTGTCTTTTGCACAAAAATGAATCATTCAGTGTTTATTTTCTTTGGTTTGCTAATTGTATACACAGACACAAACACACACACACACACACACACGCACACACACACATACACACACACACACACACACACACACACACACAAACACTATATATAATATTTATGTGTATACATATATATGTGAATTTATGTATATACATGTTTGTAAATATGTATGTGTTATATATATATATTTCGTTTTGGGATTTGGTTTGCAAGATTCTTTATGTGAGTTCGTGTGTTGAAGCATATTCTGTTGTGTCTGGGGAGAGTCTTTTTCTTTTTGTGCCTTATAACAGACACAGTCAAGACCATTGAAAAGATTGCAAGACGCAACGAAAATTTTAGGAAAATAAAAATAAGGAATAAGTGGAAATTTTACCGGTGAGTGTGTTAAATTATAAGGTACAAAAAGAAAATGAGACTTCTCAGACACAACAGAGTGTGTGTGTGTATATATATATATATATATATATATATATATATGCGTAATTTCGGTACGTGGCGAAGCACTTAGCTGACCCCTGAATATAATTATATTTATGTATATAACTATAGAATATTTGGTATAAGCGTATATCTATATATACATATGTGTACACACAGGCGCGCGTGCATATATATAGTGTAAATTCAACATTGAATTGCACGACAAATGACCAGTATCTGAAAATCTGCGGCATTCCTGTTCGTGTTTTTGTATTTGGGGATTTCATATAAACCCGAGGTTTATAGAGTACATGCATAAAATAAAACAAAACATGAAAAATTGCTTATAAGATATTCATTTACACCACCTTATCTATACTTCATTAAAGCAAGGTCATTATTAGTTATATTATGTAAATTACAAAATCAAGACGTATTGTGAAATCACCAGAGACGTGTAACTTTTATACGTAGCATTTCTATAATCCCATAATATTAGGAATAAAAGTTACACATCCCAGACGATTTCACATTCATAACGTAATTTACGTTGCATAACTGATAATCACCTTGTGTTACTAAAACATAAGATATTGTAACTAAACAGTTTATAAACAGCTTGTCGTTTTCTTTGTAAGGTGATAATGAGACAGCCAGGTTTCCCACTAATGATATTACTGACTGGAGGAATATGTGCAGTTTTACACGGTGGCAGAATTGGACATTCTGAGTTCTAGTGGAGTAAGGTGACGCTCTGTCAAGGATGTTTCATGTGATGTTGAGGAAATTGTTTACAGGGTCTCAGAATATTCAGACAAATATATACATACATACACGTATATATACACACACTTACGTACATACACACACACACACACACACACACATATACACGTATATATATTATGTAATAATATAAATAATATACAAATATATGCATATATATAGGTGTAGGAGTGGCTGTGTGGTAAGTAGCTTGCTTACCAACCACATGGTTCCAGGTTCAGTCCCACTGCGTGGCATCTTGGGCAAGTGTCTTCTACCATAGCCTCGGGCCGACCAAAGCCTTGTGAGTGGATTTGGTAGACGGAAACTGAAAGAAGCCCGTCGTATATATGTATATTTATATATGTGTGTATATATGTATAAGCGTATATATTTGTGTGTCTGTGTTTGTCCCCCAACATCGCTTGACAACCGATGCTATACGGCAAAAGAGACCAATAGAATAAGTACTAGGCTTACAAAGAATAAGTCCTGGGGGTCGATTCGCTCGACTAAAAGTGGTGCTCCAGCATGGCCGCAGTCAAAATGATTGAAACAAGTAAAAGAGTAAAAGAGTAAAAATAGTATATGTATGTGTTTATATATACAGAGGTGAGCACATAAGGGCAAAATAAGGTAGAAAAGATAGTACTCGAATACCAAATTAGATTAACATGCTTTTATGAAAGCTGCAAAATTATCCCAAAAGCTGTTACTCAGAGTTTCACGTTCCCGTTCGTCGGACAGCTGTGATGAAAACTTCAATTTTTTAAAATTTAGTCTCAATATTTTTCATCACAACTGTCCGACGAACGGGAACGTGAAACTCTGAGTAACAGTTTTTGTGATAATTTTGTAGCTTTAATAAAAATATATATACTGTGTGAGTGTGTGTGTGTGTGTGTGTGTGTGTGTGTGTATGTGTGTGCTCGCGAGTGTGTTTGCGAGTGTGTGTATTAAATACTTCTATATACTTACATATACATTCACAATATATAAATAAACACAGACAGTCACTCACATGAATAAATATGCTCACTTCTCAATTCATTTTATCTTTACTATTCTCAAGAACCGCTGGATAGATTCGAATGAAATGTTTGACCGCGTGACTCGCACGAACTGATTGGATTTTGAGATCGATCCAGTACCTGGCAAGGATTCTGGATTATTTGTCATATTTACTTTACTTTGCATAAAGTATTACGATCTTACATTGACTTTTCAAGTCTTTCTCTAATTATCTCCCTTGAAAGCACGCTCATGGTTTCCACGTAAGTTATGGCGGCGTTGCTGTTTCCAAAGTTTATTTTCGTTTCTCTATTATTAATTTTACTCGCGTCTCAATCTTAGCAGAATCTGATGGATAAAAAATCAAACTACATAAACAAACGGCAGCAAAACCGTTCAGAAATTAAATAACTCTAATATATTCAGTAATAATAATAAATTTAATTTATCCTTGACAATTTTTAGTTTTACCAATTTTGAATATATCGCTCCTGTTTAAAACCTCTTACCCACTTGACAATTGCATTTCTAGCTCTGCCTTGAAGAAAGCTTTACTGCTTGGACTCACATTTTTGTGCGCAACGATGTTGTTAAACCTCCGTTAACAGTATCATATGCAGGTCCTTTCCGTTTTCTTTTACGCACGGATAAAATTTTCTCTATAGACCTTAATGGTCGTAAAGACACTATCTCAGCGGATGGACTAAAACAGGCCTTCATAGAGAAACCTGTCTCTGCTCCCACTTCAGACGACACACACACAGCATTAGAAACACGGCACGTACACCCACTTTCACATTCCATGACTACCATTGGGATCGATATGTACCGAGCAAGGATTCTGGATTGTTTTTCCGTTTTTTTTTACTTAATTTTTGAGAGCGGTCGGGTTTATTTTTAGTATTCTCTTTTGTGAGAGCAGTCGAGTCTATTTCAGATATTCTCATTTAAAAAATTATCTCCAGCTAATCGTTGGTGTTGCCTTGGCGGAGGTTTGCGCTCTCTGAGTGCTATTATTATTATTATTATTCAGTAGTTTTATTTTTATAACGTGCTTTCACTTCACTACCGAGCGCAGCTCTGTGCGCCTTGGGTATGTGCTGTGGTTTGCTGTGGTGCTCTTATGTTTACTGTATTGAAAGTGTTTTGCGTAGAATGTGTGCAGTACCCAGTAGTGCAATTTTCTGTATGTTATATATATTTGTAAGTCCTGGGGTTTTTGTTATGTATTTGTCTGAATATTTTTTTATTATACCTAAGGCACCTACTATGATAGGAATTGTTTCTGTTTTTAGATTCCACATTCGAGTTATCTCTATTTCCAGGTCTTTGTATTTTGAAAGTTTTTCCATTTCTTTTAGAGAAACGTTGTCATCTGCTGGTATTGATACATCAATTAGAAAGCATTTTCTTTCTTCATGATCTTTGACAACTATATCTGGTCTATTTGCCTTAATTTCTCTTATTATTATTATTATTATTATTATTATTATTATTATTATTATTATTATTATTATTTTGATCATGATTTTGAAAAGGAGGAAGAGAGGCCGCTGAAGGTGGTATAGTGTTTAAAGAGGATTCCATTTAGTTCATAGATTTTGTAACAAAAATGATAATATGTACGTATCAACTTCTATCATAATCTCTTTATACAGGAATATTACACAAATAACATTACGTAAAACCCACCCAATTGCTGCTACAACCTCTCACCGCATCTGAATATATACTGTAGCAACATTACATGTACATTGTGGCGTACTACAAGGACTAAGTATGCTGCAGATTTTTAAAAATATAATTTAAGGCCATAGAAAATCCATATTAATGAGTGAAAACGCGATATTCATAATTTTGCTGAACACAGGTTTTAGTAATAAAACAAGAAAGAAATAGTTTTCTATCATATTTTTTTCTCACTGTATTTTTAACTTCAAAACATAATTTCTTCTTTTTTAACTTTCCATATTAAGTGCACCATTAATTTTTCTATTTGATCTCCAGTGTATCAGGAAGTGAAACAGATTGAGAGCGGCTCCCCTATTGTCTTAAAAAAAAAGTAAAGGAAAGGACGCATAAGAACAGTGCTTTCATAGAGAGGGACAGGTAGGATCGAAAGAGGGGGCGAACATATTGCAACATTTTGATAAAATAGTGATGATTTTAAGCATTTTATACTTGTGCAACACCACAGTGAAGAAAGAAGAATTATATGGAGGAAAGCTATATTTTGTTTTCTCATCAATAAAGGATGAGGTAAAAAAATTTTCACAAATAATTCATTGGCGGAGGAGGGTATTTGTCAGTTTGAGAATCATTGCATTAGATAATGGAATTCCGTATAGTTCTAATGCGTGCTTTTTGTATTTAAGACACAACCAGAATGACCTTCATCATATGTCTGATCAATCATGGCTGACCTAAACTAAACAACAACAACTAAGTTATTTTAAACAAGATTACTTTTTAAGAAAAGGAAACCAGGTAGCCATAGCAAGCGCGGATATAACTATGTGGTTAGGAATTTCTCGTAAGCAACTGGTTTCGAGTTCAGTCCCACTGCGTAATACCATGGATAAGTATCTTCTACTGCAGCCCTAGAACGGTCAATGTTTTGTGAATTATATTGGTAGTCAGAAACTGTGTGGAAGCCCGTTGTGTATATATTTATTAATACATAGCTTATAGATGAGAGACAGATATTCTCTGTATAGGATACACTTCGTAGTGCTCAAGAAATTTAAACTTGAGCAGGTAGAGGAGTAAATATAACTTGCTTATACTTACATAT
>NC_068989.1:37482775-37483860 GCF_001194135.2 Octopus bimaculoides | reverse complement strand
TGTGTGTGTGTGTGTGTGTGTGTGTGTGTGTGTGCGTGTGTGTATGTATGTATGAGCGTTTGTAGCCTGTGCGTGTTGTGTGTGGCGTGTGTTTCTTTGTGTTTCTCCTTTCACCGCTTGACAACAGGTGTTGATTTGTTTATTGTTCCGTAACTTAGCAGTTCGCATCTCGCGAATTGTTTTCGACCGAATAATGACTGGTGACGAGAAATGTGTTCTCTATAGAAATATCAAGCGCCGAAAACAATGGGTAGAAAAAGAACACCGGTACCCCAGGCTAAAGAAGGTCTTCACCCATGTGAGGTGTTATCTGTTTGTGGGATATGAAAGGTTTAGTCCACTTTGAACTTTTAAACCCGGACCAAACGATAACAAAGGAGATCTACTGTGAGCAGCTTGAGCGGCTTAAGTCAGCGCTAGAAGAAAAACGACCCCATCTGATAATAATTTATTCCGCAGTCTTCAAGATCATTTGGACGGAAAAAATATGAATTCTGTAGACGAAGTCAGAACAGTACTGGAGGTGTATTTTTCGTCACGAACAAGTGAATTTTGGAAGAGGGGCCATGCAAGTCTACCAGATAGATGGAAGCGCATTGTAGAAAATGTAGGAGAGTATATTTTAGATTAAAAAAGAACTTAATTTTTCTTAATTTTGAAATATAAAAAAGAATTATAAAAAAACGCATTATTTATAGTATGACCCAATATATTAGTTAAATATCAACTCTTATTTTATTATTTGCTATATTAAAATTGACATAGCACACAAAAAGCTGATCATATTTCGCGAATGTATAATTTTTACACCTGTGAATGCACATTTTGTGATATGTATTCTTTAATTCAATTCCTTTATGAATCCCAGTCTGCCCATGCTGGGACACCGCTTTCAAGGTTTTTACTTAATTATATTGAACCGTGTACTTGCTTCAACCTATAATTATCGAATCGAAAAGTTGTATATTTTGATACATCATGAGGTTTACACGGGTAAACATAAATGCAGAGAAGGGCACACACACACACATATATGTGTGTGGGTATTTTCATGTGCGTGTGCGTGTGTGTGCGCCTATATATAT
>NC_068989.1:37481120-37482654 GCF_001194135.2 Octopus bimaculoides | reverse complement strand
ATATATATATACATATATATATATATATATATATATATAGGCGCAGGCGGAGTGGATTTGGTAGGCAGAAACTCAAAGAAGCTTATCGTGTATATATTTTTTATATATACATATATACAAACACACACACACATGTGTATGCATGTGAGTGTGCGCGCGTGCACTCACGTATGTATATATCTATGTGTGTGTCTATGTGTTTGCGTTTGTCTCCTACCACCGCTTGACAACCGGTGTTGTTGTGTTTGCGACCTCATAACCCAGCGTTTCGGTAAAAGTAACCGACAGAATAAGTAATAGGCTTAAAAACATAAGTCCTGAGGTCTATTTTTTCGAAAAAGATATATACATGGTGCGGAGAATAAACTGTCGTCTAAATTACGCAAACAGCAAAATAATACTGACGCCACATTTTAACAGATATATTTACCAAAATGACATAAAAATATCTTGAAATACTAAAGAATAAATTTATTCAATAAAATCCCCAAAGGCTTTAACCACGGCCGCCAGACGACTTTGGAATCTCTTGCAACTCTTCTGGACGGTCTCCTTGTTTTAGTAGGCGAATATTGTCAGAATCCTTGCCTTCAGTTCATCTTTGGTGTTAAAAGGAGTTTAGTTGGTCTCTCGCTCAACTGCGTCCCACATATAATAATCAAGGGGTTTGCAGTCTGGTGAGTTAGGTGGCCAGATGTTAGGGGTGATGTAGTTGCAGAAATTGTCTGTAAGCCACGACTGGGCCTACTACTGTGGTATGGTGCAGAGTCCTGTTGCTAGACATAGGTTCTTCCAGCAGCCACCCTCTTGATCCAGGGTGGCAATGCCTCTTCCAGGCACTTGATGTAGGCTTCTGTGTTTAGTCTAAAGCTGCGTGGGAAGATTAATGGAGTCATAATCTCTCCATCACAAGTGATTACTCCAAACACCATGATGTTGACTGGATGTTTGATTTTTATCACTCTCGCTACGTGTTCTCAGTTTGCACTGTCCTCAGATTGACACTGAAACACTCTGAAATGTTCGTATTAGATCTTCCGGCGCGAATGCTAAGCAGTATAACATGTCTTTTCCAAATTTCTGACAGAGTGAATTGCGTCATGGTGCTGTTTTCCTTATAGATAGTACTCAACTGACCCTACAATACTGTGAAGTCGACAAAATCAAAAACAAACAATGCGCATGCACGAAATTAAAAATATATAATGGCGACAATTTACCCATCGCACCACTTGAGTATGTGTGTGTTTGTGCATGTGAGTGTGTGTATGTTTGTGTGTGTATGTGTGTGTGTGTGTGTGCGTGTGTGTGTGTGTGTGTGTGCGTGCATGTGTAACCACATGTCAATCGTTGGGGATTTTCTTCCTCCGTCTTCCTGTCTAGTGGACTTTCCTCTCTTTCCGAAGAAGAGCGTTGCTCGAAACGTTGGACCATATTTCCTTGCTTCCCTGAGCGTCTGTTAATACTTTACATGTACCACGTCATCGCGTTGTTGCTTTTTTGTATTTGTTCTTCTTTTTGGGGGATTTACTAT
>NC_068989.1:37475136-37480999 GCF_001194135.2 Octopus bimaculoides | reverse complement strand
ATATATATATATATATATATATATACATACACACACACACATAAATATACATATGTGCGTGTGTGCATATATGTATACATACATACACACACATACACGCATACACATATATATATAAGTATATATACCCTTTGTTACAGTTTCTCTCCTAAGTTCTATGTATATGATATTTGTCAGTCAATCCGAAGTTACAGTAAAAGGTATGTTGTGAGATCCAACCTTAGATCAAATGGTTGCAAGAGCGAACTTCTTCACAAGTGAATTTGTGCTTCTATTTGAAAATATGTAATATATTTCTCATTGCACTGAATCACTTTCATAATGGAACGGATTGTAAATAATGAGTCCTCTATTAGATAAACTCTTCCTCTTTCAGCTCTTCTTCTTTTATAATTATTTTATCAACCATGGATATAGATGATATGGATGATATGGATTTTAAAATGCGAAAGCCTTTTGTCCAATGTTCTAAAGATTTCGTTACTTACTTCGTCAACATTACCCACTCCATTTTATAAAATTTTCAAGAACATGAACTACGCTTCAATTTTTGACAGTAACGCTATATCTACTTATGGATAAAGCCCAAAATGCACACATATAATTGTAAATGTCATTTCACTTGTATATAAATGAAGATGTAATATATTTGCCACACACAGACACACACTGAGATACACACACACTCACACACATATACATATGTGTACATACATTTATATATATATATATATATATATATATATATATATATATATATATGATTGTTATGCTGCTAAGTAGAATACATTGAAACACTTTTCTTACGGTATGCGTTTATTGCTTAAGGACAAAACAACACAACTTATGCATTTGTATAATTTCAAATGTCATTTTGCTTTTAGTGCAACTGGACAATGTAGTAATATATTTGTCATCGTTGTTTGTCTTTCTATTCCTCGCAGGCATGATATTGCGCTAAGGGCAGTACATAAGAAAAGTCTTCTGGTACTACTTTGAGTGGTAACAGGATATTCAACGAGGAATTTGCACAGCTGATATAGAAATATGTGTGTGCATTGATACGTGCGTCTGTGTTTATGAGTATTTGTATGTATTTATGTACCTACATGTATGTATGTATGTATTATATATATATATATATATATATATATATATAAGTAAACACGCATACACACGCACACACATGCACATATTATGAAATGGATAAGGAATTGAGTGAATAAGGTGGCGTCAGAGGTTGGTTTAGATGGTGAAAGTATTGATGGCGATGAAGTTGATAGTGGTGAAGTTGTTGTCATGACTCCCAAAACATGAAATGAAACATCACAAAACTGCGTCACTACGTCACCAGCATCGCCAACAAAATTGCTATTTGTTCGTCCTTACCATTATTCCCATCATCATCGTCGGCACCATCATATCCACCATCATAACCACCATCACAATCACCTTCACAACCACCACCACTGCCATCATCATCATCATCATCATCATCATCATCATCATCATTACTACTACCATCATCACAATTATCTTTATTATCATTATCATTACCACTACCACCACCACCACTACCATCACCACCACAATAATGAACAGCACCAGCAGCGTTAACACATCATCACCATCAACAATATCGTTAACTATCACAATACCAAGAAAACTAAAAAAATTCAAGCTATCTTACAGTGGAACTGCGGGAATCTGCAGAAGCAATCAACATATCGTTCATCAATACTTAGGCGCTGCACCAACTTGAATCGCTGTGCTGTTACTGAAGATTTGGTCCTTGGTATTGCTTGTACCCCTTTCCAAAGAATGAGAAGAAAATATAGCAAACGAGAAGTGTCAACTAGCTAAACCAAGATAATAGGATATGACTGGAATGAAAGCTACATTGCATTCGAGCGTTTTGAAAAGACTACTGCTAATCAAGAATCTTGCTTACCTCAAGAATTACGTCACCCTCAGTAACATTTATAGTAATTCACATACTATCACCTATACTCTTTTCTACTCTAGGCACAAGGCCCGAAATTTTGTGGGGAGGGAGCCAGTCGATTAGATCAACCCAGTACGCAACTGGTACTTAATTTTATCGACCCCGAAAGGATGAAAGGCAAAGTCGACCTCGGCGGAATTTCAACTCCGAATGTAAAAACAAACGAAATACTGCGAAACATTTCGCCCGGCGTGCTAACGTTTCTGCCAGTCGCTGCCTTATACAAGTACCTATACTGCCATTGTACAGTACATAGTGCTAACTGCGTCGAATTGTCCTACACGTAGCACTAATTATACCTATAGTATTTATAGTACTCATTAGTATGTATATAGAGGCACGTATGCGTGTATATATAGATATGTATGTATCAACTTATCTCTGTTTATCTGTCTGTCTGTCTCTCTCTCTCTGTATATATATATGTGTGTGTGTGTGTGTGTGTGTGTGTGTGTGTGTGTGTGTACGCGCGCGTGTGTGTGTACATATCCATATATAAATGTATACATACAAATACATACATACATATGTATGTATATATATGTGTGTGTGTCTGTGTGTATATATATATATATATATATATATACATAGACAGACACAAACACACGCGCACGCAGGGATACATACGCTCACGCACACACATACACACAGACACAAACACACACAAACACACACACACAAACACACACACACACACACATATATACATATATATATACTTGTATGTATTGAATTCATGTAATTCTAAATAATGAATATATATAATACTGTTTTATAGCATGGGCGCAGTAGCACAGCACAACAGCCAATTACACTGACCCCAGGATATTAATCATATTTAATTTTATTGATCCCTAAAAGATTTGAAGACGAAGTTCACTATGGCTTGTTTTGATACCACAATACAAAGGAACAAAACTAAACGCTGCAACCGATTTTTCCTAGCTTTCTTCTGATTCAGCGCTGAAGTATAATATAATGGATACATTTGATATGATATGATAATTTCAGATAATTTCAGATGAGTGGCGCCTGAAAATTTTTTTTTTTTTTTTCAAATATTACACCCTGCAATGTCAACATCTTTTTAAAAAATCTCCCCCCACCACAAATTCTCTAGACTACAAAACCAGTTAATTTATTCATTTCTATCTTCAAATTTATCGATTTTTCTATCTTTACAGAATTTATTGATTTCATGTCTTCCAAATTTATTGATTTTCTTTAATCCAACTCGACTTGCCCTTTTCTCTATTTATATATATATATATATATATATATATATATATATATACACATATATGTATATGTATATTTGTATGTATGTATGTATGTATGTATGTATGTATGTATGTATGTATGTATGCATATGTATATGTGTGTGTGTGTTTCCATGTATATTATGTATGTATCTATGTATATATGTGTGGTTGGTGTATGTGCGTGCTTGTGTGTGTGTGTTTGTGGGTTTGTTTGTATCTATACATATATATATATATATATGTGTGTGTGTGTGTGTGTGTGTGTGTGTGTGTGTGTGTATGAGTGCATACATATATAGAGAAAAGAGTGAGAGAGGAGGAAGGATGGTGAGAGAGAGAGAGAGAGGGGGGAGAGAGAGAGAGAAACGAAAATGTGTATGCAAATATAAAAAGGCAGATACAACATAGCGCACAAGTTATAATATATGAGACTTCTGAAATAAGAATAGATATGAATTAAAATATAATCAAGATGGCGAAGTTGATGATGGTGATGAATTTATTTTATTAGCCCCCAGTGCTCTATAAATACGTAAAATATACGGAGATATTAAGCTAGAAGTTTTACAAAATATCTCGTGTGGAGAAGGGACGGACAAATTAGAAAAAGAGGAGAGGAAAGAAGAAATTTATACAATACATAAATGTCGAATTGGAATTTTAAGGCACAAATATGTGCGAGTAAAAAAAATATAGATAAAAATGCCATGCCGTACAGACTAATTAAAAACAATATATAATAAAAAGTAATAAAAATGATAAATTACAGACTAGCTTGGTCAGAGAAACCCACATCTCTTCTCGCCTATCATTTCAGCCGATTGATATCTTGTGCACTCGGAAGCAGCGTTTAAATTTTTTCTTTCGTTAATTGGGGTTGAAAAGCTCCAGCACCTTCAGAGTAAGTTTGTATTGTGGCAAAGGCGTGGCTGTGTGTTGGAGGCGTAATGGCCCAGTGGTTAGGGTAGCGGACTCGCTGTCTTAGGATCGCAGTTTCGATCCCCAGACCGGGCGTTGTGAGTGTTTATTGAGCAAAAACACCTAAAAGCTCCACGAGAATCCGGCAGGGGATGGTGGCGAACTCTGCTGTACTCTTTCACCACAACTTTCTCTCACTCTATCTTCCTGTTTCTGTTGTGCCTGTAATTCAAAGGGTCAGCCTTGTTACATTCTGTGTCACGCTGAATATCTCCGAGAACTACGTTAAGGGTACACGTGTGTGTGGAGTGCTCAGTCACTTGCACGTTAATTTCACGAGCAGGCTGTTCCGTTGATCAACGGGAACCCTCGACGTCGTAAGCGACAGAGTGCCAACAACAACAACAACGTGGCTGTGTGATAAGAAGTTTGCTTTCCAGCCACTTGGTTTCAGTTTCAGTCCAATTGCATGGCACTTTGGACAAGTGTCTTCTATTATAGCCCCAGGTCAGCCAAAGCTTTGTGAATGGATTTGGTAGAAGGAAACCGAGACAAGCTCGATATATATATTTATATATGTATGTGCTTGTTTGTCTCCCGTCACTCATTGAGAGCTTATGCTGGTTTGTTTATGTCCCCTAGAATGTAGCGTTTCAGCAAAAACAGACCGATAGAATGAATACCAAACTTTAAAAATAAGCAAAACTACTGGGATCGATTTGTTCGACTAAACCTTTAAAGACAAAAAGCTGAACCCCAGCATGGCTGCAGTCCAATGTCTAAAACAAGCAAATGATAAAAGATAATTTATCTTTTGAATGTTGCTTATATTTCGGACCTAATTGAACCTGTGTTATTTTTACTACATGGGAATTTCCATGATACGACAGCTGCATGATTTCATCTGTAAGTTGTTTGATTTTCGAAAGACGCTGAATCTGTTCTTCCTTCTCGTCTTCATTTTCTTCGTTAATTGTTGTGGTAGGAGGTCATCGATGTTTTGTAGAACTTATTATCATTCACCCTCTGCTCTAGTTATTTTATCTTTTTCATTTCTTGCTTGCTTCAGTTATTAGACTGCAGCCATGCTGGGGCACTGCCTTAAGGAATTTTAGTCGAACTAATTGACCCCAGTACTTATTTTCTTTTTAAGCCCGCTACTTATTTTATCTTTCAGTTTTGCTGAACTTCTAAGTTACGGGAACGAGATTCTTTCTGTCCTCCTTTTACATTTTGTACGAGCGTTTGTAATACACAGTTCCACAGCAGCCACAGCGAAGTGGCGCTACAAATTGCTGCTGTTTAGGTACCGGATGTTTGGTAATCTGTTTCTTGGACTGAGTATAACGCGATATCTACTGCCACTTCCGTCTCTGATGGTCTCAACTACATTGGTTTTCAGTTTTCCTACCTAGTTTTAACATGTATATTTTTAAATGATATTTTGCAGAAATAAGCTACGTAATGTTGAGGCTTCAAACGTTGATATCCAAAGAAAGAAAAAGTATATTGAAAAATGCTTAATTTACGGAAATTGATAAGAAATCAGAAAAGTGGGGGAACAATGCGGATTGCCTCCAAATGTTTATTCTTTATTTCTATCAACTCAGCCGCATGAGTGCGTATCTCTCAGCAGTGTGTGTGTATCTCTCTCTCTCTCTCTCAATATATAAATATA
>NC_068989.1:37471775-37475009 GCF_001194135.2 Octopus bimaculoides | reverse complement strand
TATATATATATATATATATATATATATATATATATATGTGTGTGTGTGTGTGTGTGTGTGTGTGTGTGTGTGTATGTATTTGTCCCCTCACCATCACCGCTTAACAACCGATGTTAGTGTTTTACGGCCCCGTAACTTAGCGGTTCGGCAAAGAAGCGGTTAAAAATTAAGTACCGTGGTCGATTTCATTCGACTAAAAAGCCTTGAAGGCGGTGCCCCAGCATGGTCGCAGTCTAATTACTGAAACAAAATATATACAAATCGGCATTAATCCAAACAAGTGGCTGTATAACAGAAATGAAGTTGAAAATGCACTGATAATATATTAGAATTAATTAGAATTTGATTAGATTTTAAAATATGGGAATACATGTGACTGGTTTCACATTAGATTTTCAAAAGGGTCGGTATATGGAGCAAGCTGTGTACCCTATATGGGGCGAACTGTGTACGATATATGGAGCAAGTTGTGCCGCTGTTATAAAAAAAAAGTGCTTGTCTCTAAAGAACGAATATAGCTCAGAACTCTATCCGTTAACGTTTTATATTAGGAATAATAAATGAAATGACTTTAATTAAAAATTTAATAATTGTTTACATAAAAGTGTTATAGATAATTATTGTCTATTATTCTTCCGAACAGTAATGTTATCAATTAGTGCTAGTTCATTCTTATTGAACGTGTTAAAACTACATTCCTTCTTTGTTAACAACGTGTGAAGTAAGATAATGAGATGTGGGGTAAATAAGTCAGATGATAGCAGCTACATGAAATTTGATTTTCTTAAGAACGAGCACAAGTAGACATTGGTAATATATTTCTACAATAATTCATTCATAGGAAGAGGGAAATCGTGTATTACTGATGCTTTTATAAACTGCTTCAGATGTGGTTAGTATCTTTTAAAAAACGAATTTCCTTTATTTATTCTTGTTTTATTTGTACTATAGTCTGTATATTGATAGTCTGTGAAAAGAAGAAATTTAGGCGATTTTGTCTTTTCGCATATGTCCAGATGTTCGCTAAATGGAATTTGCCTAGTTCTCGGATCTCATATTTGTTGACGATGAACTGTTAATCTTATTTTTAAAGTGAGTTTTGTTTGTCCAATGAAAGCTTCCCTGCATCTATTGCATTTGATGGCATGAATTAAATTTCTTGAAGAACAAATAAAATGGTTTTACACAATAAAAACTTGTTCCGATTTAGATTTATAAGTTCTATCCTCAATAAAGTTGTTACAAGTTCCACAATTCGATGGGCCACACTTTTTAGCTGTTGGTAGTTAGTAGTTTCGCGTTGGTATGTAGTTTTTAAGGACTTCGGTTGTCTTTTGTATCTGACTATTTTATATAATTCAAGTGTCTTTTTCATTCTTGGGTCTTGGCCAAATAAATGTATGCCCTGATGAATAATGCTGAATGTTTCTATGTATCTTGGGTTGTGTGTTGTAATTAAAGATAAAGCTTGGATGTACCTGAACTGTTTGACTTTTCGTAATTCTCCATTATCTATAGCTTTGGCACATGGGTAGGTAATTTTTTCAAGCACTGCCTGTTTAAGTTCAAGGAGTCTTTTATTCTGAACTTCCGGATTGGAGACAGTTATTTAGATTGTTCTAACTAGTTAAATAGAATATTTGATTTGGTATGTTTTGGGTGGTACGAAGTGATTTGTAGGTACTGTTTAGAGACCATTGGTTTGTAGTAGAAGTTAATTTCTATGTTCATGCCATTCATAATCAAAATGTTTAAGAAAAGGTAGTTTGTTATGGTTAAATTCCGTTGTGAACTGAACACTGCTATCGATGTTATAGAGTAAGAAGTTGAAATCATTGAGTTCATCTAGACTGTATTTCCAAAGAAGAAGGCCGTCATCTAAGTATCGTTTCCAAGTCTTTGCCAGACTATTTTCGAAGTCGATCCTGTACTTTGTTTTGACTTGTTCACACACCTGGACTTCTATGTATACCATGTCTAAGCTATCGTATGTTGAGGAAGCTTTTGTACCGATTGCAGTCCCAGATATTTTTACTATGCATTTTTCTGGAAAATGGCGAAGTTATTCACATTATTTACATTATGGCGAAGTTGTTTTGAAGGATAAATTTTAAACTCTCTGTGATGAATTATTTACCAATTCGGTCCGGAATTTCATTAGAGAATTTTCTTAGCCAAAAAGCTATTGCTTCTATTCTTTTATTTTTCTGGATTTTAGGAAATCCGTAGAAGAAACTAATTTTGGATATAAAGTTTGTTAGATAATAAATTTGTTTCATAAGTAAGCATTTTCCAGGTTGACTTATAAGTGTGTTAAGTTTACACATTGATTTTGCTTGTTGGTAGTTGTTTGCTATTTTATAGCAGCATTTTTATATTGTTCCACTGCCGTTGTGTCTACAGCACTTCCCTTATAAGCTTTTATGTCTAAATTATAATTGTGTTTAGGTCATTCTTTTCGACATGTGCTGGACTTCAGTTTAGAAAGTGAAAGTTCATTGTAAGTGAAGGTCACAAAATTTGTCCAGTGCTTTTTCTTCTTTTGTTGGATTGTAATACTTTTTGCTTTGTACAATGAGATAATCAGTGTTTTCTTTATCGAAAAAACTGAGATGCTATTTCGTACTTCCATGAGTTGAGGTTAGGATACTGTGGTGTCGGGGTCAATTTTAGACCTTTTGAAAGAATTTTGATTTGTCCTTTTGAGAAATTTAATTTGGGAAGATTTATTATGTTAGGCTTCTTACCACTGTTTTGTTACACCGAGTGTCTTGAAAGCTCTCTTCTTAGATTAAAAATGGTGTGTTATTTTGATTGTGTTTTTTGGTCTGATGTCATATATTCAGTTTCTTTCACGTTTTCTAGAATAAGAGTTATAAAAGTATGATTGAATAAAGGCAGTTCATGTCGAGGATAGTTTCTTCTGTAATACATACATACATACATACATAATACATACATACATAAATATCTTCGCAAAAATGAATAGAAAAGACTGTTCTGAAAAGTTTTCCATTCTAATAATTAGATGTTTATAAGTTATTAAGTGTTTACAAATGTGACTAACCGTTTTTAAGGGGGAAACTCCTAGCAGGGTCACTTTTGTAAACACCTAATAACTTATAAATATCTCATTATTAAAATGGAAAAATTATCAGAAAAGCCATTTCTATTCATTTTTTAAATATATAATTCTGTACCAAGGACTTTCTATTTCTTATTCTACTATATATA
>NC_068989.1:37470948-37471679 GCF_001194135.2 Octopus bimaculoides | reverse complement strand
ATATATATATATATATATATATATATACCTGTGTGTGTGTGTATGTGTGTGCAGACACATACTGCACATACTCAACTTGCTAGTAGTATTCACGAACACATCAGTAGGAGGAGTGTACCGTATTATCGCTGTCACAGGAGTTACGTCTTGTCAATTAACTTAAATCCTCTTCCTGCATATCACCTGGATACACCACCATCGGTCAACTAAACCACACAGAAGGGCGCGGTATATAATAGCTGTTGTTTCTATAGCACACAATCCACTCACGTCGATCACGTACCCTGGCTATTCCCATATGATGACTGCAGTTGCTAAAGCATTCAGACTGCACAGAATCATGTATGATCTTGTCTTGTACTTGATATGGTATCAAGTATAAGGAACTGATGTCGCTGAATTGCGAAACTGCAACCTGCTGTAAAATGTCACCAAAATTTTACCTGTATAATGAGGGATTAGAAATAAAGAGATTTGATGTTTTTGTTCATAGTATTGCATCCACTTAGAGGTAGTTAAACAATATACTTAGATATTATGTTGACTTCTTTTCAGAAACATTTTTTCTCCGAATGTCTGATGAGGTGGAGACATACAATGTCCGTGAAAACTTATTCAGCTGAGCTAATTAAATACATGTACATCTAAGTGCGTTGATAGATACTGTTGTTTGTTCGCTTTTTCTCTCTCTCTCTCTCTCTCTCTCTCTCTCTCTCTCTCTCTCTCTCTCT
>NC_068989.1:37468127-37469058 GCF_001194135.2 Octopus bimaculoides | reverse complement strand
GCTTTTAATTATTAATTTTTCTATATGTGATAGTGGATTTTCATCGATGAGTTCTTGAAAATTGGTTATTTTCCCTAAAACTATATATATTTTATATATACTTTATCTATAAGGCTCAATTTAATTTTCATTTTTTATAAATTGATTTTAATTGAGTTTTTTACCTGTAATTTTGGATTTTGTCCCTAATAATATTATATATATATATATATATACATACATATACTGCCGAGACCCCCTTCGGTCATGACTGACCATGGGATTGCACCTAGAAAGTTACCCTCCCAGGCACTAGTCCGGGCAAGGTTGTTTAATGGATGACCAGCAGTCGCCCATGCATACTGATCTCCCCTCCACACGCCACCAGTGTTATCCAAAGGAAAAGCAAAGGCCGATACAGCTTGGCACCAGTGACGTCGCAACTCATTTCTACAGCTGTGTGTACTGGAGCAACGTGAAATAAAGTATCTTGCTCAAGAACACATCACACAGCGCGGTCCCGGATTCGAACTCACAACTTCACGATTGTTAGCTCGACGCTTTAACCACTGAGCCATGCGCCTTCACGTACATACATATATACATGCATACATACATACATACATATATATACACATATATATATATATATATATATATATATATATATACACACACATATATATACATATATGTATATATATGTCCCACCAATTATATATATATATATTTAAAATATAAATATATATATGTAAAACACACACACGCACATATATATATATATATATGCGTCTTAAATTATGAATTACAAATGTTTCCATACCATCTCCATTTGCAACGCCAGTTGACATACATATACACATACACGCGCGCGCGCACGCACACACACACACACACACACACATACACATATATATATATTTATATATACACACACACACATATATATATA
>NC_068989.1:37451049-37463645 GCF_001194135.2 Octopus bimaculoides | reverse complement strand
ATATATATACGTGTGTAAATTTCAATATGTGTGTATGCGGGTATATGCGTGATATATATGTACATTTATGCGTATGTGTGTATTTATGTATAAATGTTTACATAAAAGTATATATTTGCACATCTCTATTTATCTGAATATAGACTTGCACACACACACACACGCACACACACACACACACACATACATGCACACACACATGCACACACACACACACACACACACGCACACACAGTTTTCTGATTGCTAGAAATATACATTTGTTTCGCTCCAAGCGGGAAACACACACATCGACTTTTTGATAAATATATGTGTGCGTGTGTGTCTGTATGCGTATATACATAATATAATATATATGCATATATATATGTATATGTATGTATATATATATATATATATGTGTGTGTGTGTGTGTGTGTGTGTGTGTGTGTGCATACACTCATATACATATATTGATGCATGTATGTATATACAAATACGTATGTATATATATATATATATATATATATATATATGTTTATGCATACATACACATACTTAATACACAGATACATATATACCTATATACATTCACCATAAATACGTGCTTCATGTCTCAATCTAAAGCAAATTACATTAAGTATATGATAAAATAATTGAATAATATTTGTGCTAATGGAATACTTGATTGTGAATTAATTGGTGTTCGGAGAGGAAACTGAATAGAAACATCACAAATCATTTTATTTATTTAGTTAATTATTTAGCTTTCTTATAATATTCTTTTCTATTCCTCTATAAAACTGTATTGATATACATATACATATACGCATATATATAGATAAACACATAATATATACATGTGTGTGTAATATATGTATAATATATATATATATATATATATATATATATATATATATATACACACACACACAGAGCAAAACTTCAAAGCTTTGTATAATGCATATCTAAGGAATATTTAGATAATGCTGTCGATGAGTTACTATTGGCATACTGACTATGTAGTCATAAGTTTTATATAGTCATAATGGTGCTATATGGTCATGCAAGTACTACCGTAGTCATGTAAGTGCTATATAGTCATAATATATGTACCACATAATGACAAGAGTCATTCCTTCTATGTTGTTCTTAGAATATGAAAACCTCGGTGTACAAGGACTAATTACTATGTTCTCGAGTACGTACAGTCTCTTAGTGCCACACATACATATTGGGAGTAAAATTTCGCACTCAGAAGTTGGTTTCAAATTTCGGTACGTGGTCAGCAATTTGGGGGAAAGTGGGCTAGTCGATAACATCGAGCCCAGTGATCAACTGGTATTTATTTTATCGACCACCGAAAGGATGAAGAGCAAAGTCGACATCTCTCCTTTGGAAATCAATAAAAAACATTGTTAATGAACAAATGTAATAAAAATATGAGAGTATTGTATTTCGCTTGAAGCATTGTATATTGTTTGTAAAGAATAAAAAGTTTTCAATGGTACAACAATGCACTATAATACAAAAAATGGACTATAAACCTGTTGTGATTTAGTTATCTATAGTCCGATGATATTTCGGAATACAATTCCTTCTTCAGCTATTCTTAGATGGAATCTTTACTATAAACTGTTTTCCAACGGCTTTTCTTTTTTTCGGAAGCGTCTCAGTAGTGGTCTCATGAAGCTCCTTCCGGAGTTCCTGATGAGGGGTGCGTGAGGTCGGCTATGTTTCAATCTCGTGTGGGTTGGTACATCTGTAGCGCTGCTTCTAAGTTATGTGTTATACGTGCAGCTTCTCTCCCCGCTTTTTTTCCTTTTTTTTTTTGTTATAAACAATACATGAGCATGTTATTAAGAATGAACCTCCACACATCCAGATGTAGCTAAATAATATATTGATTACCAACCTCCAGCCTGTTGTTAATTTGGGGTCCTAGTCTGTGTATGAGTAAAGCTTCCTGAATTCTTAAATTACCCAAATTTCTTTCATTGGCCTCAATTGTGACTGTTATGCTTTTATCAGTGTTCCGGCATCTGTCTCGATGTTTTCTGAATGAGGAGGCTCTCGTGTTCAGATGTTCTTTGATGCGGACGTGTAACGGTCTTGTTGTGCTACCCACATAGAACTTGTTGCATTTGTTACAGTGTATTTTATACACAACATTTACCCTTTGGCATAAATCTGTGTCACGGATGGGATAATTTGTTAATGTGCATTGATTGTTGTCCCTTATTCGTTTCTTTGCGAGGGGTCCTCTCAGAGAGGGGTCGGAGTGGGCTAGTTGTATGTCTAGCCCTTCTCTTCTTATGGTTCTTCGGATGGCTGTAGTTATCCTCTCGCTAAAATAGGAGTATTTTAAGGAAGCATGTGTTGCTGGGTTTTCTATATGTTCGGCGTGTTGGTCGTCTTGGGTACTTAAGCCGATTAACAATGGATCTAGGATACCCGTTGGTTTTCAATATATCTGGAAGCGTGTAGTGTGAGTCACCTTGTCCTCCGTTCTGCTGCACTTGCCTTGGATGCGTGCAACTTCATTTCTGGTGTATCCTATTTTGGCACCGAGTGGAAGTGCTGAATTGTATTGGACAAACATATCTCTACTGGCTGCTTTCCTGTAGAACTTGGTGTGGATCTCCCCTTGTTCCGTTATACTCAGTTTGAAGTTAAGTAATGATAGTAATCCAGTGATTTCGGGATGTTCTATGTGAACTTTATGTTCATGTCCATGTTATTGAACGTCGTGAATATCCTCTCAGCCTCTTCACGGGAGGTTGTGAGTATGAGGATGTCATCTACGTACCTGGGGAAGAAGGCGCATGAGTGGCAGATGTTGAGTGCTCGACGTTCCAGATGGTTCATATTAGTGATGGCTAGTAGGCCCGAGAGACTGGATCCCATGGAAAAAAAAAAGAGATTGAAACATAGCCGACCTCACGCACCCCTCATCAGGAACTCCGGAAGGAGCTTCGTGAGACCACTACTGAGACGCTTCCGAAAAAAAGAAAAGCCGTTGGAAAACAGTTTATAGTAAAGATTCCATCTAAGAATAGCTGAAGAAGGAATTGTATTCTGAAATATCATCGGACTATAGATAACTAAATTACAACAGGTATATAGTCCATATTTTGTATTATAGTGCATTGTTGTACCATTCAAAACTTTTTATTCTTTGTAATAAAAATAGAAGAAATGATTAAATACTTCAAATTAAATAGTTAAGCCTGTGTAGCCTCTGAAAAAGGAACCAAACCCTTTCAGACACGAGGATGTCTGATGTATAAAAATTGTTTAATTGGCCACTTCACACTTTAGTAGCAAGCGAATCTAATGATGTTCTGGTGTAAAATAATCGATAATAATCTACGTAGAGACTACAGGGCTCATGGGACTGAAGTTTCAAGGGCAGGTTTCAAGACTATCCCAGTGCAAGACTGTTCTAGTCCTGGGCGGGATACTAGTCTATCGTAGGATTACCCCTCAGAAATACATCTTGCTTTACTTATTTATTGAAATAAAGAAGAACAAAATCCATGATATTTGAAGCACCTTTCAGATTGGTGAAGTCAGCGTGGTGGAAGGTCATCCTGAATTTCTAATGGTTAGTGAATGAGTTCCAAGGAGTTGCAGTTCTTGGAAGGTAGTCAGTGACTTAGCAGCCAGAAAATCAGAAATTGCTAGAGTGAGTGTTGTAGAGAGAGAGTGGGAGAGAGAGAGAGAGAGAGAGAGAGAGAGAGAGAGAGAGAGAGAGAGAGAGAGAATACGGATCGAAAACGAAGGCAACATAGATATCGAACTGAGCACAATTGTTGAGAAAATAGAAGTTCTTATTGCAGAGGTAGAAGAAACAAAGAAAAGAAACAACACAATAACTCTCCAAGATTGATGTGTAAGTCTTTGCCAATTACCAAAATGTTTCTTTTTTATTCAGTTTGTAGAATATCACTAACTGTATTTTCTACAGAAGAATCTGTAGTAACAGAGAGTGTTGTATTTTTCCATTATATAATTTTCAAAGTAGGAATCCCATCTTGAAAAAGAAAACAATCAAAAAACGCTTACATTTAGACTCTCTCTCGTGTTTACCTGGGGTGTGACATAGAGGGCAGCAAGCTACTTCTTGCGCGATTGAACTGCAACAGCTCCTTCTGCTTTCATCCATTTGGCCAATTGTCCCCCATGCATTTAAGGTCCTCCTGGTAAGTGCAATACCAGGATGAACTTGGATCAGTCCATTTTCTTCTATTTTCCTTCTTCAAGTTTCTATGTCATTGCAGTCTTTGTACGCTGAGTGAGTTGTAGGTACAATATCTTCCATGCCTGGTTAAAGTAATACAGCACGATGGTGTATTACAGAGGCTAGAATTTACTTCACAGATAGATTTTTTCGCTTGTAATTCTATCTCGCCAACAGACATTATTTTTGGAATATATCCAGGTTCTTGGCTACCTTCACCAACATTTTCTGTTTCACTACAATACAGAACCATTGATAGAATTATTGAGGTATATAGTTGGAATTCATGTCAGTATTAATGTTTGTTGATGCTCAGATTTGGTGCAAACGCTAAAACACGACCCTTGTCTTCCCAGTTCTACTGTTCATCTCACTTTCTGTGCTTTCTTCACTACAGAGCATACCGAGAGGTGGGAGAAATATAGATTACACGCTCTAGAGACTGCAGACCGACTTCAGTACTGAGATACAGAGTGAGTGGAAGATTTATTGAAGAGGATATAGGTTTAGTGAGAGGGAAAGGAAGGGGGAGAGGATGTTTGCCGGGTAAACTTCATAAATACAGAAGTGACTACGTAGAAGCAGCAGCAGACTGAAATAATATTTAACCAACAGAATGAGCAAAAAGACGGTGAAGATACATTTCATATATATTTTAGAAAATAAACACTATTTCCTTTATGTAAGAACAACAATTTCTGACTGGCTCTGCCAGTAATATTTCGAAGAATTTAAGAAAAAAGCAAGAAATATAATATTCTATTCCTCAACGAAGAAAAAAAAAGAGAAAGAGACAATCTTTAAGGTGGCAATAGAGATTATGGAAGTGAATATATGCTTGCTTAAGCATTTACATGTGTTTAAGTGTATTCGTATATATATTTGTGTGAGTGTGCATATACGCACCTATACATGTATATATATTGTAAGTAAAGTAATATCTGTGAGTGTGTGCGCGCAAGCGTATGTGTTTGTGTTTGTGTGTGTGTGTGTGTTTATGTGTGTGTGTGTTTGTGTGTGTGTGCGCGCGCGTGCTACAAGCAAAATAGTACACATATTATATAGAGAATGATGAGAAAACATTTGTATTACGTAGATAACAGAAACGTATTTGTCATATCTTTCTGTATATTTCTCTGAATTTTTTAACAGTTTATGCTTCACTATTCAAATTGAAAAATACTTTTCAAAAATCCATATGTATACATGTAGCTAATCCACAAATGTAATACCATATTTATGTGTATAAGTATGTGTACGTGCGAGTGTGTGGGTGAAAACATTTTATTGTTGTTATCAATTCCGTAGCGTTATAACTTGTTCTTTCAGATTGGTTTCTACAGCATTCAAGACAATAACATATCTTAATTCAATCTAATCCTTCTTTTAAACAGCAGCAAAATCATCTCCTTCAAATCACATCTGCCACCTGAAGAAAAGAAAAACCAATGTGTTTTGGTTATAATGACCTCTGTTTTTCGGAGTTAGTTGACTCCACTCACGCACGTTCGACGCACACTTCTCTTCAGCTCTTGTTACTCTTGGTGCATGCAACGATCTCGGCGCGCATTAACCATTTATCCCATTCCTTTTCTCTATACAACAACGATTCTCTAGAAGCAATGATTCTCTTGCTTTCTCCCACCCTTCTCTGGCTCCACCTCACACACACACACACACA
Organism: Octopus bimaculoides; assembly: GCF_001194135.2. Lineage (NCBI taxonomy): Eukaryota > Metazoa > Mollusca > Cephalopoda > Octopoda > Octopodidae > Octopus > Octopus bimaculoides. Next base: position 37,457,742 of record NC_068989.1, on the reverse strand, counting down.
CACACACACACACACACACACACACACACACACACACACACACACACACACACACACACACACACACACACACACACACACACAACGATGCAGGAGGTGGAGGTGCAGTTTCCTCATTTATTTGGTGCCCTTGCGCTAGGTGGAGGGCATTCTGCCTTTATGTGGCTTTTTCCGTCCCATTTAAAGCATTGGGGTGTCCTGTCCTCCACCATGAATCTCAGCTTTCCATCCTCTCCGACTGAGATGGTTTCCACCATCTTCTCCAATTCTTCCGGGGCGGCCTGGGTAATCATTTCCAGGCACTGTCCATGCCAATTTCTTGGGGGCACTCTTTTGGCCTAGAGGACTATAATCTTGTCCTCCATTTTCAAGAGGATGCCAGCTACCAACCAGGTAACATCCACCCCAGGAGGGATCTCTTCTACCCTTGCCCGAGAAGCACGTCTTCCCAGATATATGGGCAGAAGGACCACGTCGTCCGTTTTGAGGAGAGTCACGGCATGCTGCCTAGCCAAAGCCTCTGATGCAAACCGCACCCTCACCGTTACATATTTCCTTCCTCTGGTGAGGTATTTTACCTCTTTCCATATTGGCCTGAGATCCCTTTCCACCTGTGATTTAGTTGCCACCTCTATACGTTGTAATTTCAAACTGTAAGTTCCATGTAGTATTTTACTTCTTTTCACTTCATCCGTTGTTTCACTTGGAGGGGACATCTTTACGTCGTTCCCTTCTCTTTTAAGCATTTCTTTGAATCTACTCAACTCCTCCAGGCACACGTCTTCGGTTTTCTCTTTCACCGCCTCTGCAAAATCCTTCACCTCTATTGCTTTGTCTATTCTCTTCAGACTTTTAACCAGCTCCTCCTCAGACGACAAGTCTGAGGAGCTAATCTTTTCCGTTATCATCTCCATTACCGCACTTCCCCCTTCAAACAAGGGGGGGAAGCATCAACAAAGCCGCCTTAGGCAACAAAACATGGTATCGTTAGACACAAAACAGTTAAACACAGTAACAAAATTTAACTCACAGAAATTCAAGATGTTAACCAGACAAGGAATTCACCAGGACTCTACTACTACTGACCTGCTACAACGACTGATTGTCTGACTTTATACTGGCCTCTCATATCACTTTGTCACGTGGGAAGGGGGTACCATTTTCCCTACATCTCCCATTTCGGTTTTTTCTTTCTTTGTTAAGCAAGTAATTTTATTTTACTTTATTCAACCCTCCTCCCTTTTTTGCGTTATTTTCCCAACTTAATATTTTTTTTATTTTGGCGTCTATTTGTAGGAACTCCGTGTTATTTTTTCCAACTTCGGATCGAAGTGTGTAAGTGACAAGTCTGAATTTAACATGCTTTTTAGCTCCTCAAATGCCTTCAGACATTTCTCTGACCAAAACCACTTTGCATCCTTTTTTAACAGCTCGTTTAGTGGGGCCATTGTGTTGTGTATGTTCGGGATATATACTTGTTAGCAGTTTACCAAGCCTAAAAGTGCTTGTAACAATTCGACGTTGGGGGAGGAATATTCCGTATTGCCGTCGCCCTTTATGGGGCCGGCCTTCGTCTCCTTTCGTCAATTACTTGACATAAATATTGGATTTGTTTCATCAAGAATTCACACTTTTACACTGTTAGTCTAAAATCGTATTCATTTATTTTTCCGAGTACTTCTTTTTAATATGTTCGAAGTGTTGCTCCACTGACTTGCTCTTTATCAAAATATCATCGAGACAAGGGATAGAGAAGTCGCAATCGTTTAACACTGCGTCCATCAGCTGGTGGAAGATAGCAGGTGCCACTTTTACTCCAAAAGTAAGCCGCATGGATTTATACAATCCATGGTGTGTGTTGATTGTTAAAAGTTGTGCGCAATCTTCCTCTACTTGTATCTGTAGATAGGCCTCCGAGAGGATAATTTCGAGAAAATTTTTCCTGCATTTAGTTTTGAGAACACTTCTTTTGGGCTTAGTAATGTATAATTGTGTTCGACTAAACAGTCATTTAATCGAGGTGAAAAGTCCGCACACACGCTTAGTTTTTTTTTCTTTATATAAGCCGTCGGAGCTGCCTAGTCGACTTTTCCAATTATAGCTAGACTTTCTAGCTCTTTATTGACCTGGTCCAACGCCACAAACGGTGCACTCCGTTTGGGCCTAGAAACAGGTGTTGCTTTTTCTTTTACTTCGATCCTCACTTTTGTTTTAGAGCAACAGACTAATATTTCCAAAAAAACATTTGGAAACATTTAAAAATTTTTTGTCTCAGTTGTTTGACTTTATTCGAACTTTTCACCGTGCCGACTACATTTTCACAGAGAACACAAATGCGGGTATCCCACATTTTAAATAACTCCATGCATTCTGTGCCAAATAGGTTTAGTGATATTTTCAACACATAAATGGTTGCCCTTTTCGTTTCACCTCGAAAAGTTACATTGCAAATTCATTCGCCGATGAAATATTATTTCTTTCCTGTAACACTATATGCTACTTTATTTGATTTAAATAATTTCGGCTTACCGATTTGTCGCCATGTTTCTTCAGTTATAATAGTGATATCACTACCCGTGTCTAATTGCATTTTGACACTAGTGGTTTCGATTCTCACCTTGATGAATTTTCTGTTCGTTGTACAAACTTCTGAACGAATCGACACCAGTACTTATATATATATACATACATACACTAGACTGATCCTGGAACCATTTGTTTGGGAAGCAAACTTCTTACCACACAGATACACACGCACACGTACATACACACACAAACATACACACATATTTGTATAGCGAGAAAGATATTAGACAGACAGACAGACAGATCGATCGATCGATAGATAGATAGATAGATAGATAAAGGTTCTTAAAGCAGCAAGTGCAAATAATTTACGTTTTTATTACAAAAAAAAACCAAAGAAATGACTGAAAAATTTATTTAAAAAAGAAAAAAACATAGGAAACTACTGAAAAGAAAGAATTAAGAAAATTGAAAGTGAATACATAAGTGGCAACATACATAAGATAAATATATAAAATTTTTAAAATAAATCATTTGATAAAAAAAATTACGTTGTAACATAATATTAAAAATTTCTTGAATACCAAATGGTAATATTTGGATATAAATTTGTAAATGGGAAGTTTTGAATATAGTAATATTTCATGCTTCGAATATACAAATGTAAGAAAGCTTTGAATACAAGATAGTAAGTGTCAAAATGTGGAAATATAATATGTAAGACCCATCTTTTGAATATAAATTATAATTACCCAATTTCTAATATGGGAAATTAGAGGTGTAATGGGTGGCTGTGTGAATGAGGTATTTAGTTGTTCCGTCTGTGGGCGTAAGTTCAAGTTTTAATAGAACCATTGTATTCCACACGTGGGTAAAATTTTGAACCAATGTTCAGTGTACTAGCTTGAAGTCTACGTGCTGAAGGTTTGCTGTTTTTTATCACTGTTCCTAAGTCCTCTGGTATTTTGGTAACATCATAATCTTGACAATCCAACATTTGAGAATGTCTTACTTTAAGTCGACATAATATTGTACTTTTTCGTTTTTACTTTTTTTTTTTTTGCTCTGGTATCAATTGAGAATGTCATGATGTTTAAAATACATGGTTTCTTCTTATCAACCATTTTCAATATCCGGTTTTTTTGTGTACTACTTATTTTTTTCACTCTGTGTGGAAGTGCCATAAGTTCCATAAAGATAAAGGTTAATTGATGCAGCTAGTGCAAATAATGAATTCACCTTTATCGCAAAATATAAAAGAATTAACAAGAAAATTCTCGAAGACTTGCATTCCTATTCCTACAGAATGTTCAGAGATTTTTCTATGCGAATAAAACCCAATTTCCTTTACACATTCCTGTGGCTTATTTCAGTGACCTTCTGTATAAACGAGATAACTGTGAACACTGTGATACAATGTAAGCTATAGTCTAATCTGAATCATCGAATGTTCTACATTTGAGGGATCACTCCTGCTGATCTATGATCTTGATCCAGTTTACATTTAGAGCTTGTTTCAGTAGGTGCTGCCAAAATCATTTCAACAGTCGCTTAAACACCGAATGGTGCTTCTTGCTTTCTAACATAGGAGAGGAACCGCCCCACCTGAAAGATTCCTTTTCTGACTGGTAATCTTTCACATTCAGATACTAACTCTGTTCTCCAATGATGCATTGTATTTAGTAATAGGCACTGAAAGTTTTTTGACAACTTGAACAGGCATAGGCCCTGCTTGATTCATACACTCTTCTATAACTGATTCACATGATGCATACATTTGACAGACTCATTATGAAATTCATAAACACCAACTTCTCTACCATTAATTAGGTTCTTTTTAACGTTCTGTTGCTCTTTTATCGTGCCTTTACTGTTCTTTCAGACATCAGGCGTTTTTCATATAGGTGTTAGTATATTTGTTTTGCAATCATCCGTGTTAGGAGTGTTCACATAATTGGTGGACACGTAATTATTTGGTAAATTGAAGTAGCGTTAAGTTTCACTTTCAATATTAGGTTCTTTTTGATATTCATAGAGGCATTTCTTTCACCTTGTAGTTGTATCACTATGGTTCCGTGGAGACTTGTAGACATTTTCAGTCAGTAACGATGGACCCGTTGTGGTCTTGGTGCTTCTCACCTTCCTAATTTTATAATTGCTTTTGAATACTTGCTTCTGTGATAGTAACATCTTTCTGTGGCTAAACATATTCACTAATTTTCCACTTGCTTTGTCCAATGTCCTGGATTATTGCTTGGCATTTCTCCCACCAGATTGCTATCCCAAATAATTTGCTTTCTTCAGCATTTGGTCTTATATGATTGTTTCAGTAATTTCCTTCATGAATATTAAATGAACATTTCTGGTTTCATTGCGCAGGTAATCTTGCTTATTTTGGTTGCTTTTGTTTTTGTTTTCTTTGTTTGTATTTCCTGATTCGACATCTTTTTGTTTACCTTTAATCTTTGCTTCAATAATTGTCCCAATTCCATTTTCCCCTTAATCTACCTTTCTCTTCTACCTCAATGCGCTTCCATTGGTCCAACTTACTTATATATTCCGTTCCCACCACTAACCATCATCAGAATCCACCTTTACCACAATTATACCTGCTAGTCCTTCTTTTGTCCTTATGTGCCCCCAACAATTCTGAAACTGCATTGAAATCCGGTAATAACAACATGTTGCTATCTTCAGTGTTTTTACGGTTAACTTTTATCAGCTACACTGTTCACTTTTTTATGTTTTTTATACTCACTGACCAGAAATTAAGTGATTCTATGGCTTCCTTCAATTTCTGCCTCACTTTTTCAAACATCATTAGTTGATAGTCATCAAGGCGATCAGCATCAAATTCTCATTCCTCTTGTACGCTCTTTCTTACCCTGATTTTAAACCCGAGCGTTCTAGTCTCATGGTTTCTACGATGGTAACATTCTCATGATTCTTTGAAGAGTTATTGTCATCCATCTGGTTTTGATAAACTGGATCTTGTAATTTTAGTTTTCCCAATTTCTAAGTGAGATAGATATTGTCCATTCCTGACATATAATACCTGCTAGCAGTTATTCACTGACTTAAAATACTCCCATATCCTCGCTTCTTTGATTCACATCTTAAATAACATTCCATTCTTCATTGACATTTTGTTGATTTCCTTTCTCTTGCACAACAGTAATGTCGCCTGTATCTGTGCTTTTGTGTTAGTGAGCACCTCTTGATGAATAAACCTTCAGCTGCGGCTCCAGTCTCAATTCGCACCTCAGTTGTTTAAATATAAGTTTGACATAATGCGCTTATGCACACATTCACACGCACACGCATTATTATAGACACATTCATACACACTCTCATACACTCACTCAAGCACACTTACACACACACACACACATACATTGTTACACTATCACAAACACATACAACCCTATACACACACAAATTGATATATAAAGGCATATGCACTACACATGCACAAGTACTCAATGACACGCATTGGTACATATATGCACACAGTTATACATACATTCACATACAAATTCGAACACACATTCACACACCGTGTCATACACACATTCACATTCACAAATTCACTCACGCACACACGCTCACACACAAATATGCACAGCACATATATAAGTACATAGTCATATAATCACACACTCCCACAGACGTACAATCAAGCTTACACGCACATACACCCACAAATATACACACTGACACATAACTACATAACTACATAACAACACTATACACTGGCATATACACATGTTTGAATATACACACATGTGAACACACTTTTCCGCACATACAATTACAAATATTGTCAGAGCTATACACACACACCTAACACATTTCTACACACTCATGCCCAAATGCATACACTAATTACACTAATGCAAACATTCAGACCCTCCAGATATATATACTCCAGATATGTATTCTCTTATACACCGGCATATAGAGAAATAGACTATTATCCAAGACACACACACACGCACTCTCTCTCTCTCTCTCACTCTCTCTCACTCTCTCTCTCCCACTCACACACACACAGACACACACACACACACAGACACACACACACACACAGACACACACAGACACACAGACACACACAGACACACAGACACACACACACACACAGACACACACACACACACAGACACA
>NC_068989.1:37449566-37450289 GCF_001194135.2 Octopus bimaculoides | reverse complement strand
ATATATATATATATATATATATATATATACACATAAATATATGTATATACATACACACATATATATATGTATAAGCGTATATATACATATACATATATATGTACATATATATACATACAAACATACATATATATATGTACATATATATACATACATACATACATACATATACATATTGATACACACACATACGCAGATAATATATAGATAGATAGACAGACAGACAGATAGATAGATAGATAGATAAATAGATAGATAGATAGATAGATAGACAGACAGACAGATAGATAGATAGATAGATAGATAGATAGATAGATAGATAGATAGATAGACAGACAGGCAGACAGACAGACAGACAGACAGACAGACAGACAGACAGACAGACAGACGCATAGATATCCTGCAATGGAGTGCTAACCAACAGTATTCATCAGACCATAAAGTTCTTTTGTTAAAAGCTTCTCTATCAACTATATAGCATACATATGTGAGTGTGTGTATGTGTGTGTGTGCGTATGTGCGTATGAATACATGTGCGCACGTATATGTATTACTATATATATATAAATACATGACATTTGCACATGAATGTATGTATATATTTATGTAAGTATGTATGTATGCACACACTCACATATATAAACGGTTGTCAACAAAGGGTTACACATGCTCACATAGATATACATGTTTATATTAATAGTGTATATATACATATATATATAT
>NC_068989.1:37444856-37449057 GCF_001194135.2 Octopus bimaculoides | reverse complement strand
GGATCATATTTCAAAGATAAAAATATTTTTGTTTAAATTTTATATTTCTTGTTATGTACCTGTTGATATGCTTTCATGTGTCAGTGTGTGTTAGTTTCTGTGTGTGCGCGAGTGTGTGTGTGTGTGTGCATGTGCGTGCGTGCGTGTGTGCGTCAGTGTGCGTTTGTGCGTGTGTGTGCGTATGTCTATTGCTGTGTCTGTATTCCTGCGTTTGAGTGGTTGTCCATTTGTGCCTTCGAATGTGTAATGTTACCATATGAATGTTTGTATACATGTGTGTGCGCGCTGTGTTTGTGTGTGTCTGAATATCTGTTAATATATTTATTCGTGTGATAGTACATGCTGTGTATGTGTGTATATATGCATATGCATGTATATATGTGTGTAAAGTCTTAAATCATTGCGCGGTTAGGCTTGTGTGCGCATGTCTGCATTTTCGTTTGTGCTTGTTAGTGTGTATATTTTCATGTTAGTACGTGTATACGTATATGTATTCATGTGATTATGTTAGTACGTTTTTGTGTTTGAATATGTGTCTATATCTATATGTGTACTTGTGTATATGTGTGTGTGCGTGTGTATACATGTTTTCAAAGACAATATTATGTACTCTATTCCTAAAGACTACAGAGAACCAATAAACAGAATTGATCTCATTTTCGAAGTTCACCAAAGTTATAGTGAGTTAATATCTCACAACGTTTGAGCCCTTCACATGTTTCACAAAGTAATAGCTTCAAGTTTGAGACATTAATACTCTACAACTTAAGTCAAAAATATTTTTGCAGACGTTAAAAGTCATCGTAAAATAGATCAAAAAATATTTTTGTTGAAACTGAGAAACACAAAATAACTTCTGCCCTTTTATTATTACTCTTGAATATTTTCTTTCTGTCTGCTGTTAAATATCTTTTATTCTTAACTTTTCTATCTATTTCTTTTTTAATTCAGTTTTCTTCATCCGAAATGCCTGGAATCTACTCCTGGTTTCTTTGAATGCTGAAACAGCAATGTATACGAACTCATCCAGAATCCACAAGAGCAAAATCATACATGATACCAATAAAGAATTAACATCAAAATATATAAACATACCATACCACAATGAACTTAAATTAAGTATAATTTTAATGGGATCTACTATGTAGATATGATACTGAAACCCGTTCAACAACGAGTACCTGAACTTATTAAAAATGGCTTGGGGTTCTAAAGGCACCTCCAAAAGAATTAGCAATAACATTGCATTATTTGATGTATTAAAACTATGCAAAGTAATATTGGTTTCAAATTTTGGCACAAGGCCAGCAATTTCGGTGGAAAATTTTGTCAATTTCATCGACCCCAGTGTTCAACTTGTACTTATTTCATCGCCACCCAAAGGATGAAAGGTAAAGTCGAGCCAGTGGAATTTTAACTCAGTACATAAAGTCGGATGAAATGTCGCTAATCATCTCGCCCAACTTGCCAGCTTCCCGCCTTTATATGAATTAATATTAACTAATGTGAAGCTGAGTCTAATCGTTATTCCATATGTGTGTGTGTGTGTGTGTGTGCGTGTGTGTGTGTGTGTGTGTGTGTGTGTGTGTGTGTGTGTGTGTGTGTGTGTGTGTGACAGACGAAATATGCTGAGTGCTATTTTCATTTTTTTTGTTCATTTGTCCCTACAAACACACTGACACACACCCACACACCCCTCACACATATAGCTTGATCAGTACCATTGAACGAAACACTAGGCCTTTGAGTCACTCTGTAACTTCAGCTGATTAGTAAAGATAATAATATATATACTAATGTTGGGAATTTTACTCTTCGCTTGCAGTTTGTATCATCAAAACTACACACACACACACACACACACACACACACGCACACACACACACACATACACACACATACACACACAAAGACGCACGCACTCACACACAAACACACACACAGAGGCCCGCACATATATGTGTATGTGTATGTATATATATGTGTGTGTATGTGTGTATGTGTGTATGTGTGTGTGTGTGTGTGTGTGTGTGTGTGTGTGTGTGTGCATACACGTTTATGAATTTGTTTTGCAAGATTCTTGATGTGAAGTCGTGTGTTGAAACAAATATTGTTGTATTTCGGGACTGTCTTTTTTTTATCAAATAAATACATGCACCATATATTCGTTCTTCAATCGTTTATTATTGTTCTCCTTCTGTTCTCATTCTAACTCATGCCCATTGTGCGGAAATCTTTCTTCACACATCTGTGACCTTTGCCACTGCTGCTGCCCTTGAATCCGATTTTGTGTACCATTCTTGTAACTCACTATTCTTAAACTTACATTTAACCTGTGGTTTCATCCTACATATAATACAATTGTCCTCCGTACATGGGCACCTATCGAATGGTAAAGTTCGACAGATCAGGGATTTTACAGGGGCACCAGGCCTTTCTACTACTTTAATCCGTAGATTGACCTTATCTAATGTTTTCTCTAAAATGGTCCGCTAGTTCGCTGCCAGGGGTAGCATCAGCGAACATGACACTCAGATATTTTTTGTTGTCATACTATGAGTTGGCATTAACTATCTTTTCTCTGGTCCCCTTTGTGCTGTTCCAGTAGTTTCTCCTGTATAGCGGGCAGATGCTCTTTGCATCACTCTCTATGATGGTTTTGTACCATTTCTCTCTAGGGGGTCTTCCTGGCCATAGAAGTTATAGTAGAGGGTCTACCTCTTGCTGATCTAATGGGGCAGAAACAGCTAAGGCCTTGTTCATCAAGGCAACCATTATCACGTGCCAGTTTCAGGAGGAGGCCCAGTTCTTCTGTGTCAACACTACGAAACTCCACATCGCTCTCGCCGATCACCTCCACACATTTCTCCACAGAAAAATCAAATTATCCCTTTGATAAGTCCCCATGTACGGAGAACAATTTTATTGTATGCAGCATGAACTCACACACAGGGTAGCTGTAAGGTTAGGATTATAGTGTATAACTTACGATGTACTGAGGGATGGTGCAGAAGCCTGACAACTACTTACATTGAAGAGACGGCACGCAGCATAGGAGTGCATGTAGGTGGACACTGGCGAGAGTTCAAGGAAAAGGAAGGGTCGTCAGTGCTCTACCAACATGCTCAAGCAGAACTTAGCGGTTAAATCAATAGCATAGAGGTCAAAGTATTATCTACACATAGAACTGACACGACACTTAGACAGATCTCAGAGGCTACACACTTAGCAATAGACAGACCGAGCCTCAACAGAAAACACGAATGGAATAATAACACCCACCACCACACCACACAACATGATGACTAAAGACTGAAGGGAGAAAAAAAACAGATACAAACAGCGTAATACACATACAATGGACATATATGCACATACCTTTAATAAACATGAAAAAAAATTAGAAGCGTTAAAAAAACTGTATAAAGGGCACTGACACAAACAGCATAGGAAATGAACTCATATGCACATATATAAACACACATCCGACTCTAGGACTTATTCTATGTAAGCCTAGTACTTATTCTATCGGTCACTTTTGCTGCCGAACCACTAAGTTACGGAGACACCAACATCGGTTGTCAGGCGATGATGGGAGGACAAACACAGACGCACAAACATATACATACACCCCACCCCAACCCCACACACACATATTATGTGTGTATGTGTGTGTGTGTGTGTGTGTGTGTATACGACGGGCTTTTTTCAGTCACCGTCTACCAAATCCACTCACAAGGCTTTAGTGGACCCGAGGCTATAGTAGAAGACATCTGCCCAAGGTACACGCAGTGGGACTGGACCCGGAACCATGTGGTTAGTAAGCAAGCTACTTACCACACAACCACTCCTATATATTATATTATATTTTGCTTAAATATTGCGAGACCAATATCCCGGTATAGAACTCAATATACGTATGATTCGCAGCGGTAATAAGAAACAGGGATGAAAAAGGAATAAAAAATTACCCTATAAACATCATTAGCTTACAGCTGTTTCTGCTATAACTCATAGTTATGTTCCTGAATTGTTGATGCCGTTCCCTATATAGGCAGAAATGTAATTCCTTTCCAAATAAATTGCACTTCCAGGTACTCAACTATGATTCCACTGCATCTTCCAACATAAATGTCTGTAAGCTAATCAAGTTCACAACATAATCATTTATTCCTTTGTCATCGCTCTTTCTGTTATATAT
>NC_068989.1:37430325-37444835 GCF_001194135.2 Octopus bimaculoides | reverse complement strand
TATATATACATAAATAGGACAAGAACGCAAAACATCCAGACAAGTGATACAAAAAAGGGGACAACAAAACATCCAGACAGACGATACAAAGAAAACAAGGACGGGTCGTTCGGAGTTTTCTTTCCTCAGTCGAGTTCCAGATTATCTTTGCAATTTCGGCTGGTTATACTCGAGATCGCTCCAATCTGGCCAACCCCAAGGAAAAACTAAGCTAAGAGAATTAGATTCCTTGGAAGAAAGCAAGGAATGTATACGAAAACAAGGACGGAAAAAAACGAACTGTTCAGACATCTAATAAAACAAGGGTATAGATATGGTAAATTGGTTAAAACTTTTAATCGTAATTATGTGGGTGACTGGAAATTTGAAATAAATATGAGGTAGTGTCTAGTCTTCAACTTAGCAAATATTTGTAAAGATTTGGATTGTTTACGTGGGTTGAAAAAAAAAAACATGTGTTAATACTTTGTAGTTTTATTATCTTTTAAACAGTTTGAATTTAGCTTTAATCGTAACAAGGTTTTATAATAATAGTTAATTACAAGTATAGTTTTATTAGTTCCTATTTGATAAATTTAATGTATCTATTAGTTACTGGTAAGTTTACATTAAAGTTTGTAAGTGTAATATATATTAATGAGTATGTGGTGTTTTTATTATAAACGTTTGAATTATGAAATACTGTATTTCACTGATAATTATTATATTATTCGTTAAATTAAATTCAATCGTGTTTTGTTCTAGAGAGAATTGAAATAAAGCTTTCACCTTTTCTTTATTATTATTATAGTAGTAACTAGTGAAGACTGGTGGGATTATTTTATTTGTATGACTTAAAGATTGGTCGCTATTTAGTATATAATTTAGTTAGTGTAGGTTTACTATTAATACTGATACAGATGTAACATAGATTTATGTGTTTCTTGTAGTTTAATTTTAAAGTTAGTGTTCAATCGTGCCTATATTTAGATTGAATGAATGTGGTTATTAAGCTTTCATTTCTATTATACTATGGAAGACTGTAGCGAATAAAATATATCACTTAAAGTTTTGGTCTCTGTTTAGTTACATATGCAGGAGTTAGTTATTGATTTACTTATTGAATTTATTTACTGATACTGTTGTACATAGGGTAAATGTGTTTGAAAGTTGTGGTTTCTTTGGTATGTTCGTTCCCAAACAACACTTATTTTAGTGATGTTGACACTGCCAGATTGAATGGTAGGGCCCAAGTGTCGAAACCATAATGATATCCGAGGGGTAGCTGATGATGAAGCTATGCTGGATTGTTGGTATGGCTGTTTTTGTATATGTGGAATAGTGTTATAATATATTCCTTTGATGTGTGTGTGTGTGTGTGTGTGTGTGTGTGTGTGTGTGTGTGTGTGTGTGTGTGTGTGTGTGTGTATGAGAGAGAGAGAGAGAGAGAGAGAGAGAGTGAGAGATCACTTGTGAGGTTTCTTATGAGTGCTAATGGTAACGTGGACACCAGTACAACTTGTTGCATGGTTGGGTCGTCGGTGACTAAATGGCACACCACTCAGTTTACCTGGAGAAGAGGGTAGCTAGAAATCCAGTAGGTGTAAAACATGACCTGTCAAAGGAACAGATGAACCCAATATAGGTTCAACGGTTATCTTGCTAGAGCACAGGCCATCAGAAATTCCGAGTTGGTCACTTGGTTCTTCGTGCTCATGTTCAACGTAGTCACGTTGACACGCTCCCGCTATTGTCGAAATCTCCTCCAATTCAAACTGGAATAACCACTGCTTTTTCATGATGAAATTCTTTTAGGTCTAGAAGTCTTTACTCCGTTATAGGGAACTTATCTTCCTCTGTTTAAATTTTATGCATTATTTTTCGGTATCCCATTGTTGTAGTCTAACTTCTGTAATAGTATTCCATTACAGTTCTAGTGTCGTTTTGAGTCTATTTTCTCTTAATCTTTGTCACAGAATTAGGATAACGACCAGCTCCACTCTGCACGGTGGAAAACTTCCAAAAGTTCGGGTCTCATGAACACAGTCGTGAGGATTTTTATTTAGCATTATTACACTCATAAAGAGTGGTGTGTTGGTGAGGTGTCACAACCACTGCTTTTATCGAGACACTATCTTTAGGGGTTTGTTAGCCAATGCTAGGGAAGCTCTCTTCCCTCTGTGATAGATTTATTATTTTCTACATTTTACATTTTGAGCAAGATCTGCTCAGAGAATGTTTTATATTATTATCATTATCATTAAAAGAAATCATTATTACTAGAAACAATAAAAGAAACATCATAATCATCATCATCATCATCATTATTATTATTATCATCATTGTTATTATTATTATTATTATTATTATTATTATTATTAGTAGTAGTAGTAGTAGTAGTAGTAGTAGTAGTAGTAGTAGTAGTATTATCATCATCATCATCATCATCATCATCATCATTATTATTATTATCATCATTGTTATTATTATTATTATTATTATTATTATTATTATTATTATTATTCATATGCACACAACAGATTAGACTGTTAGAAAAGACAAAAATCCCTAACATCGGGCTACAACAAGTAACCTTAGATGCCAAGAACCCTCCTACGTATCCTAGCTGTCCCTAATGCCTCTGTTTTCTGGAGCTGTACTAAACTGAGTTTCATGCTTATTTCCTCTACCCATGTGTTCAGATGTTTAGGGATATTTCCTAATGCACTTATAACCACTGGGATACATTTTATCCGCACTTTCTATAGTCACTGTAATTCAATGGCTAGATTTTGGTACTTACCTATTTTTCTATACCTCTCATATCAATTTTTTCATCATTTGGGGTTGTAAAGCCAATTATTTGGCACTTTCTCTTCTCTTTAACTACTACTTCTACTACTAAATCAGGCCTTCTGGCTTCTATTACTCTGTCAGTCTGAATATTTAAAGTCCCACAACATCTTGTATTTATTACTTTCTAGTACTTTACTACGTTCTTGTTAGTACCATTTATTAGTATGTTCAAATCCTGGATTTCTACATAACTCCTAGTGGATTACTCTCCCTAGGTTATCATGTCTTTTCTTGTATTCTTTCTGTGTCAGCATGTTACATTCTCTTACTATATGAGTAACGCTTTCCTCTTTTGATCTGCATAACCTACAGTGGGAATATACTTGGTTTTTGTCTATCTTGGCTTTTATCAAATTAGTCTTTAATGCTTGATCCTGTGCAGCAACTAACAAACTTTGTCTCCCTTTTCAGCATTCTTTTCTGCAAACATAGCCACGTCTTCCTATTATTATTATTATTATTATTATTATTATTATTATTATTATTATTATTATTACTCTTTTATTCTTTACTCTTTTACTTGTTTCAGTCATTTGACTGCGGCCATGCTGGAACACTGCCTTTAGTCGAGCAAATCGACCCCAGGACTTATTCTTTGTAAGCCTAGTATTTATTCTATCGGTCTCTTTTGCCGAACTACTAAGTTACAGTGACGTAAACACACCAGCATCGGTTGCCAAGCGATGTTGGGGAGACAAACACAGACACACAAACATATACATACACACACACATGCATATATACGACGGGCTTCTTTCAGTTTCCATCTACTAAATCCACTCACAAGGTCTTGGTCGGCCCGAGGCTATAGTAGAAGACACTTGCCCAAGGTTCTATGCAGTGGGACTGAACCCAGAACCATGTCGTTAGTAAGCAAGGTACTTACGACACAGCCATTCCTGCGCCTTATTATCATTATTATTATTATTATTCCTTCGTAACACAATGTGGGTAAAAATGCACCGTAGTCTTTAGTCATCTGTCAAGTCACAACAAGGACCTTAAACAGATAATACTTTCCTTAAGATGTGCGCTGTGCCCAATAAGGCTGCTTTTTGCAAGACATCAATCTTGCATGGGATTTCCAGTTGCCATTTTTTGTTTCCTTAAGTTGTAATTTCTCTTCAGCAAATAGTGCAATAGCTCGGACAAGATTCCTTGTTTGTGTTATGTCCTCTGTCTGGATGTATGGTATGACAGTATTTATCTTTTGTGTTATTTTATTTATCATACTTCTATCTACTCTTCTCATATTCATGGGAATTTTTTCTTCATTCATCAACTCGGTGAGTCGTCTTTGAATGTCAAGCAATTCATTATCTAGATGGCTCATTTCCCCTGCATGTCCACCCACCACAGTATCAGGTTTCACTGTATAATATTCCTGTTCTTCATCCTTAACAGCCCCATCACCATTTCCCTGTTCCTCCTATCTACTCTTCTCTCTGCCTTCAACTCTTGCCTCTCTGTTTTCAACTCCGACCATCCTTTGTGGTCCATTCGCAGGGTCTCTCAGACTCTCACTAATCCGAGATATTTCTACTCCAGTTACGTAACCGTTCCTCCTAACCACTCTCACTTGGTTCTTTAGTTTATTTTCTGACAGTGGACATGTTCTTTTCCATCCAAATTTTGAAGATACGTCGGCCTAATCCGCGCTACTCCGTGACTTCCTTCCAGCTTTGCTCTTCCATGACATTCAATAAATGAATCGTACTCTTCCTTCGTCCACTTATGTGTTTCTGTGCACACCGTATATGTGATCTGTTGTGACATAACGACCGTCCGAGTCCAGATCAATGCCTCTAATGCGGGCGGTTTCGGACGAGGCGGGCGGGAAACCTCCACCATGAGCGGCTATAGCTTCATTCTCGCCGTTAATTCTTCATTGTTGTGTTGCATCATGATTTCATGAGTCGTTCGTGGGGTTCCCACGAGATTTGTTAGTGAGATCTCATCTCTCTCTTTCTCTCTTTATTTGTATATACATGTGAACATGTTTGTACTGACACACATATATATAAATAACGTATCACAACAGATCACATACACGGTGTGCGCAAAAACAGACATAAGTAGGCGAAAGAAGAGTACAATACACTTATTGAATGTCATGATAGAGCAAAATTGGAAAGAAGTCACGGAGTAGGCCGACGTATCTTGAAATTTGGGATGGAATAACATGCTTTATTATTATTATTATTATTATTATTATTATTATTATTATTATTATTATTATTAATAATAATAATATTATTTTGGCTAGGCTCAGGCACGGTCTTATTTCTGATAGGATCTATGTGGGTAGCGGGTTACTACCTATAACCTTCGGTATCCACAAGTTTTCAGCTGTTTGTCAAGTGTTTAGAACCTCCCTGATAATCCTTGTTGTCCTATTGTTATGAAGACGATTTTGCTTTTCATTCTTTCGAGGTCGATAAAATAAGTACCAGTTGAGCACTGGGGTCTATGTAACCGATTTATCCTTTACCTCATATTGCTGGCGTTGTGCCAAAATTTGAAACGATTATTTTATTATCATTTTCAGATTGTATAGCATTTTATTTTATCATCTCACCGGGTCTCAGCCTGAGACCTAAAGCACATATACATTAGATGGAGAGAAACTTCCTGAGAATGTGGGCGGTTGATGTCAACATTTTTTTCGTTTCATAGATTGTTGGTTTCCCAGGGATCTGGTTAAAATATTTGTCAGTACCTTTCTAGATCATTCCAAGGACACCTACAGTAACAGAGATGGTTTGGGTTTTTAATTGCCTCGTACTAGATATCTCAATCTCGATGTCTTTATATTACGATAGTTTTCAAATTCTTTTGCTGAGATGTTTCTATCAGTAGGTACTGTCATGTCAATTAACAGGCGTTGTTGTTTTGGTTTAGTCATTGGTGACGATGTCTGGTCTGTTAGCGTTTATTTGCCTGTTTGTATGTATTCCGTAATCCCATAGGGCGGGGTAACATTCTTTCCCTCAGTGAATGGCTCTGGATTGTATTCATACCAGTTCTTAGGATGCGGGTACCATACCATAGTGACGGTATTCGTTCCAGTGCAAGTATTGGCCAACTCGATCATGCCTGGTTTTATATTTTGTAGGGGCAAGGACTGAGCAACTGGCAACAAGTTTGTCATTGCAGAGTCTACACTTTGTTTCTCCCTCATTGTGTGTGACATTCGCTTGATAGTTCCGGGTGAGGAGACTCTAGGATTATGCTGCTAGGATGAAGCCTTGTGTTTCGGCTTTCAAACCATCCCTCAGCAGCTACTGATGGATTCTTATGGTGTGTCCTCTTTATCATAAAAATAATTAGACAGGTTAAGCTCTCGACTGTACTTATTAGGTTGTTCGGAAAGCTCCGAGCGTTTTTAAGCTAGATATTTTAACGCTTCTTTGAACACACCTGAAACGCAACACAGTTAAAACTTTTGTCATTGCTTAGTGCATCTCTTCTTTGTTCCTGACTAAAAATAGATTTATCTTCCATTCCGCTTACCTTTTATTGACATTCGAAATGGATAACCAAAAATTTCATATTTGCGTTGTAATGATTTTCTTTTTTAAACAAGGAGAAAATGCTGCAACGACTTGCAAAAACATTTGTGAAGTTTATGGTGATGATGCTGAAAGTGAATCAACTATTTGAAGGTGGTTTGCAACATTTAAAGCTGGAGAGTTTAGCTTGGAAGATAAAAGTCGCAGTGGAAGGCCTTCAAAATTGGATGAAGATGTTTTCAAAGCAAAGATCAAAGAAAACTCAAATATCACGACTAGAGAACTTGCAGAGGAGTTGGAAGTTTCTAAATTCATGAACATCTGGTGAAGTTAGAATACATTTCTCGCTATAATGTATAGGTCCCTTACAAACTCTCAGAAAAGAATTGCTTGAACTTGTACTCCATTTGTGATAGGCTTTTAAAACAGAATGAAAGCATGCTTTTTTGAAACAACTTATGACTGGAGATGAAAAATGGATTATGTACTAAAATGTAGTGCGAAAAAGATTCTGGAGTTTGTGTAAGGATCCCCCAAAACAGCAGCCAAAGATGAATATCCATGCCAAAAAAGCTATGCTTTGTGTTTGACGAGATCATAAAGGCATAAAGTTATTAAAAAACACTCAGAACCTTCCGGACAACCTAATATATGCCTCCTTTGAGATTGAGTGCAGTTTCTTAATCTTTTCATGTTACCTTGACAACTGTATCATCCAGTCGGTATAACTTTGGATGCACACTTGAAGTCTTATCGTGGTCGTTTTATAGGGCGTTTCAAGCTGGATTAGGCCTCTGCCGCCTTCCTTTCATGGGTGATAGTGACCGTCGACGTTTGATTTTGGGTGGTGCTTCCTATTTAGTGTCAGCAGTGTCCTTGTTTTTATGTCCATATACTAGAGATCACTCAGATTCCAACTGATGATATTTAGGCTATACTGGACAACTGGTACCCCTAGGGAGCTTATAGCTGCATTTCTGATACGTATGTAATACTCTTTCTTGATCCCTTTTATTGATCCGTGTTGAATCCCTTTCCTTTCGTGTACCCCAAGATACTTATAAAGCCTTCTTGATTTAGATCCTTGATAAATGTATCATGATCAAGTTAGGTCATAATATTAGATGTCAGTTTACCACGTTTGAACGAAGCTTTTGCACACTTGTCAAGGTCAAATTCCATATTGATGTCATCACTGAATTTTTTCACGGTTTCTAATAGTCCTTTCAGATCCTTGTCATCTTCTGCATATAGCTTCAGATCGTCCATGTAGAACAAATGTGAGATGATCTTGTCAAACACTTTGTACCCGTAGTTGGTTCTATTCAACTTGTGGGACAAGGGATGAGGGGAAAGATAGAAGAGGAGAGGGGAGAGTGAATTGCCCTGAAATATTCCAAGATCTATTTTTATATTCTCTGACATATACTAGCCTTTCTCGCGATTGAGATATAATTTTGTATTCCACAGTCCCATACTGTGTTGTAGGAAGCCTTTTACAAAAGGAAAGATCTTGCATGTATCTTTTGCCTTTAAAATCCAGCTATGTAGGACACCTTATGATAGTCAATCCATGTTGTGCTAAGATTTTTCATTATTATTATTTTGCTTTGGCTCAGGTTCATTCTTATTCCTGTTAGGAATTATGTGATAGCGGGTTACTACCTGTTTGAATAGGTAAGTCCTACAAAATTTTACATTTCTCCAACTTCATTAGTCTTTGGACTGGGTAATTGTACCATGTGTTTTCAGCTTGAAACCCCATTTCTGGCACCGCTTCTAGTGTGTAACTTTTACAACCTGGTCGTGCCTCCATTTCTTATATTCTTCCTGTGCCAACTTTGGGCATTCTTCCACACTGTATGCAATTGTCTCGTTTCAAGTTCCACAGGCTCTACATTTTTCTGACACATTCTTTCCATATATATTTTTCTCAAAGTTGTTTGTTTTTATCGCTTGATCTTGGGCTGCTACAATTAGGCTCTGTTTCTTTTTTTAATTGCCCCTTTTCTAACCAAGCCCAGGATTTTGTTTCACTTACTTCTTCAGTATAGGTTTCTCTTCTATTTGTCTCAGGTGCTCTCTTTATATTTCATTCTTGTCCTTTTCTCCTATTACGCGCTTCATCACTTGTTCTTTATTAACTGTCTTAAGTATTTTCCTGTGCTGCTCTGTAAATACTCTACTAGACTTTTTCTTTCCATCTATACACATTCTTCTACTGCTGTTAAGCCTCTTCCACCCTGGTCTCTCCTCAAGTATAGCCGGTTGGTGTCAACTTTTGAATGGTGTGTTCCATACATCGTCAACAATGTCCTAGTTTATTATTATTATTATTATTATTATTATTATTATTATTATTATTATTATTATTATTGCTATATGTTTGGCTTTTGTTTTGTATTTGTAGAAGCTGGAAGTGGTTTCCTTTCCGAGAATTATTAGTGTGGATTTTATTTGCTTTTAAGTTGACTGTGTTCGGAATTATCTACTGCTATATTCATACAATACATTACCGTCTGATTGGTGACCACTGTGATGAGTGGGTGTAGGTTTCGATTTTTGTCTTATTGCTTTGTGTATTTTGAATCTCACTGATGTAGGGCTATATAGAATATAAGAGTGTGTTTCGTTTTTAAGTGTAAATATTATTTTTATCATACTTATTCATTTAGAGGTATTAGAATATTCTAAAATATCGGCAAGATTTTAGTATTGTGGAGTAAGATAATTTAACAGTGTTTGCATTTAAAATGCGTTGATTTGAAGTAAAGCTCTCACTGTTTTAAAGAAAATGTTATGTATTAATATATACTAGCTGGCCCTGTGCCTTCAAAAATGACGGCTAATTGTAGTATTTTATATATAAATATGAATGGTAAATCAAATTAATACACTTGTCAGTGTTATCTAGTGGTTGTCTTTTGAGATGTGATCATTGTTTGTTACTGAAAGAACGCTAGTTCACACAACCAAATATTCACATACTTTCCTTATACACGCACACACTTGGACGCATATACTCACACAGAGTTGAAACGCTGTTTGTTTGATTTTTCTTATCAGCGTTGAATGTTCACCGTCCGATTTCCATTGCAAACACGCACACGCACGCACACACACACACACACACACACACACACACGCACACACACACACACACACAATCATTCTTACAATTCTCTTTTATGTGCACACATATATACTCACACAGAATTGAAACGCTGTTTGATTTTTTTCACCCTTTCCTTCCTTATTCATCTATCACTCCTTCCTTTCTCATTCATATGTGTGACGGAGAAAAACACAAGAGTATTATTATAGTAGGTGTTTGTCTTCGTAGGGTGCGTTAAACCAAGTTACGTCCTTTTTATCGTTGTAATATTTCTATTTCTTTCGTTGGTGCTGGTAATTTTAATGGAGGCATATCGCAATTAAATGCAGTGAATTTTCTTGAAGATGTGTCTCCTGGATATTCAGTTTTAGGGATATCAGAATGGATTATGTTATTTATTATTCTGTCGTGTTCTTATCTTCTTGATCGGCTTGTAATTGCACCTTCGTGTTACATGTCCTCTCATAGTCAATTGTTAGACCTGATAGAGCTTTTCAGAACTGATAACAGTCGATTTCTTCCAGGAAGAGAAAAAATAGACAGGCAGAGAGAAAGAACAAATTGACTCTGAAACAAGATTAGTACAATATCGAACTAAAAGGGATGAATGGCAAAATTGACCTTGGCGTAATATAAATTCAGAGCATATAAATGTGTGTGTGTTTGTGTGTGTGCGTGTATGTGTGCGCGCGCGTGCACAAACTAGAATCAATATGTATCCTGCCTATTAACATTCTAGCTATCCCTACAAAGTTCATCTAAGTTCATCACACATATCTGTTATCTATTGTCATCTACAAAGCTATCTACACAATTTTCCTACCTACCTTTTAGAGTCATCCACTTATGGGACTCATTATCTATATATATATATTTGCTTGCGGTGTGTGAATATGTGTATGCATTATTTTGTATGTATATGCATGTGCATGTGCATGTATATATATAAGCATATACATTTGTGCGTATGTATACAGGATATTTCAAATATGTTTATAATACAAAATATATTTTGTATGTTGACGTCATTAATACACAATTAATACACTCACGTGAGAGGATGTTCGAGTGTGTTAAGATCTTTCGCTGCAGGAATAGTCCTTGGAGAAAATTTACTACTTAGAATTGTGCAAAAAACACATTTTATTTTGGGCTGATAGTAATCTAATTGGATCGAAGAAGACATGAGTTTCTGAGCGGTTCTACTTCGTCGGTTACGAAAACTAACTCAAGCGTGCTCATATGCACATCAGTTGCCGGGGACCTTTCCCACGTTTTTTTTCCAATAAAAGAAAGAAGAAATAACAGCATTAATCTTACCTGCAATATAGCAATTGAGTGAAAGTATGTGTTTATTGACAAGGACGTCTCTCTAATATATCCACCGACCTCCAAATCTAATGACATAACTGTGTGAACAACTAACAATGAATAGTGTAGACATAGTATGACATCAAATAATTTTTCAGGAGACAACTTTAATAGACTCTGGGCAAACATTGTCTCTTTCAAATATTAGAGGAATACACTCTGACGAAAGTTAATCATAAAACTGTACTAAAGTCAGATAACTGGAGAACAAACAGCTCAATAAAGCAAGTAATGTACATAAAACATATGAAGAAAATCAAATATAGAACACATTAACAAACACATGAAACTATCTCTTAAAGAAAATTACCAAAGAAAAGCACATGATGGTATAAAGTTAATAACCAAACTAAATATATTATATAGAATAAAAACAACAAATTATTGAATTACCTTTATTATGAGCGGAACCAAAATGAAAAACAAACATAAAAACTAACAAGAAATGAAAAACTAGTATCGATGGTAATAGTATTAATAACAATATCTAAACCAATGAGAAAAGAACGAAGCCCAAAAGTATTTGATATAATTTACAAATTTTCTGTAAGTCAGTTCCCAAGTTCGTATATAAAAATTAAATTAGCTGAAAAGCACATCTTCAACGAGAAACATTTTGTTGAAATTTTCTTTGACACCAAAGGTTAGGTCACAGAGTGCAACGTAACCGGAAGAAGTAGATCTAATATAGCAGTAAAAAAAAAACGGAATGAAGATCATGATTTTTCACAAATGTCACATTCCGAAAATTAATTAATAGTGTTCTTTTACCCATTTTTTACCGATTCCTTTCTAAACACTAATTAATCCATGTTATCATTTTATAAATTGTTTCAGTATTCTTTTTATATATTAGGGTTAACGATTTTATAGCTAGGTAACTATTTCTACTTCACTACCTTACAGAGAATGTAAGACTGATTCTTATTTATAATTAAGGAGAACGAATCAATCTTAGAATGAGCACTACAAATTAGCAGTGATAGAAGTAAATTCTAGAATCCAAGAAATCTACTGCGAGTCTTTAGTGGCAACTACAATAATAAAATAAAGAGAACTTGTAGGTATCGGTAGGCTTTCTTTGAGGAGTGGGAAAGTGTGACGCTTCAGACAAAAATCGTAGTCTGATATTTTCCCATAGTCATAGGGACCAAACTTGCTGACACCTAAGAAAATGCTTTTAGATTATTATGTAAGCTTATATACTTAAGACTGTCATTTGCCAATATTCATGCCTTTAGAGATTTAATTAATATAGAAAAACTGGTAGGTGAACAAGGCTAACAGGCGAAGAATTAAAAATTGTTATTCATTATTAAACTATTTTAGTTTGGTTGAAGGAGGGCAATAACCTTGTCTTCTAAGGCCCTTAAGATGCCTGAAGTAGATAGGATATTGTACAATTTGGAGAAAAAGGAACAATGAAATATATGTGAGTTCACTAATTCATTTCACTCCATGCAGTCAACATCCACTTGTTTGTGCAAGTTTTTGATTTCAATAACCTGTGTATTTCACCATCTCACCTTGAAAAAATATCATGTTGGTACAGTATTACTTTTTAATATACTACCGCCAAAACCACTACCAATAAAACAACAGAAGCACAACCATTGATATAATAACCACAATTTGGGTCATATTTGTAACCTCTTCACCATATCACTGTTATAGCTACCATCTCTATGACTACCACTCATACAACAACTAACACCATGACAACTATATCTGACGGGTAATACAAGGCTAAACAGTAAGCAACAGCAACAACAAAAGCATCTGAGAATGTAAAGTGTGGTCCCTTACAAAGCTGTTGTATTGTATCTCATGAATAAGGGATCTGTTAGGGACCTAAGAGTCGGATTGACTCCCTACGTACCACATGTCTGCCGGATTAGGACTTACCTAGGGTTACACAATAACTCATAATTCGTTTCTGAGATCAGTGGGAGATTTTCAGTTCCCTGACAGTGATTTAGGTTGAGACGTTATTTAAGAAACTTTAATATGATGTAATTATAAGATGCAAGATTTAGATTCAGTATGAAGATGATTTCGTTCGGCATATCATTATAACCCCGTTTGTTCAATCCCTGATCTGGGCGACGCACTGTGCCTTTCACAAAAGCACTTCATTTCTGGTTGTTCCAATCTTTTCCGCTATTATAAGTAACAAACAAGTGCTAGTACTATCCTTTATTCAGCTGTCACATCCTAGATGTTCCGCTGGTTTAAAGGAACGGTGTTCGATGGATTCTATGTCTATTCAACTAGTACATGTGAATCTATTACAATTAACGAAAGCGTTGTACATGTTATCAAGCTATGACACATCACAAATGATGTCTGGTTATTTTTCTTAAATAAAATAATTCAAATTAAGTAAATATAACCTTATGATATGTGCAGTATGAACATAACATTTGAATATATATAAACTAATATAATATTTGAAATAGCAAACGATTAACTCCTCTATCTTCAAAACTTGCTCAAATTTCGCAATAAAGTGAAAATGTCATATACTAAGGAAAATATACCTTTAATCCGTGAATAATTCTATCTTTTAATATCCAGATTATTGTTTTTGTGCCTATGAATAGGTAATGAAATAAGAAAACAAGTAAAATTTGTCAGTAGCACCAGTAAATCCGCACCTTATATAAATATCATGTTTGAGGGTTTAACTTAATCTTTCGAAAGCCTGAATGTAAAACCAGATAAACATGAAACATATTATTGTAATTTTAGTTCATTTAGTTACAAATTTTTACACATGAACCTTGTGTATCCACTCAAAGCATTAAAACTACATTTCTACAATGTCTTGTATAAAGGTTATGTATCTACCCTGCAAACATGTCAGTGCTGAACAACTTTTCATCGTCGAAGACACTATTATATCAACATCATCATCATCATCATCATCATCATCATCGCCAGCACCACCACCACCACCACCACCACCATCATCATCATCATCATCACCATCATCATCATCAACATCATCATCACCATCATCATCATCATCATCATCATCACCACCACCAACAACAACAACAATAACAACAACACCATCATCATCACACTCATCATCATGACCTTCGGTGTAACGTCTATTTTTCTATACTTACATGACTCATACAGAATTTGAGCCAGACCTTCAACAGCCAGGTGCCCTTCCTGTAACCAACCTACAACTTTTCCCAACCATTTTAATATTTCTCTTGGCCAAATATGCTTTTCACAGACGACTGAAAACGAACATCACTTGTAAGACGGTAATACACGTTTACAACCATTATATGACGTACGTTTGTGTATACCTTTACATTCACTTCACGTGGTAGCTATAAACGAGCATCGCCGTCATACAAGTTCGTTTCCAGTTTTTCCCGTAATATATATATATATATATATAACGTGAGAGAGTTAGGGGTTGGGGGTTCAACCCACTAAGGGATAGTATCTATCCAGTATACTTCTGGAGGGGTACCCAATTATTGCTACACTAGTGCTATACTAGGTGCAATCAATGGGAGCGGGTAAAAGTGGAGGTTTTACCCAAAATTTGTGTAACAATTAGAAAATGGAGGATAATATGCTGAACCCAACTACTTGCAGACGGTGTATCCCGTTGAATCCATTAATTTAATTCATAGCAAAAGTGACAAAAA